>NW_020898031.1:1292506-1297561 GCF_003984885.1 Neopelma chrysocephalum
CCGCAGTGGTTCCTCCCGTTACCCCCCAAGTCCCCGGTGGTCTCCCCCCCCGCCACAATGGTCCCTGCCGTGCCCCCTCCCCTCGCACCCATGACCATGGTCTCGTCGGGGATCTCCTCGATGAAGCAGCGCTTCTCTGTCTCCCCAATGTGGAAGTAAAGCCCGTGTACGCCGCAGCCGAGAAGCAGCAGCAGCAGCGCAGCCCCCCCCGCGCTCAGCGCCCTCAGCGCCGCCATGGCCCTGCCGCTGCCGCCCGCGGGGGCGCTCTGCGCATGAGCTGCCGCCTCACCGCGCACGCTACGCGTGCGCTTCTCCCGCTCTTAGCGCCCCGCGCCTGCGCCGCGGCTTCACATCCCGCATTGCGCAAGCGCATGTTGCGCCCTTACCGCCCTGCCCGTGCATGGAAACTTCACCTCGCTCTCTGCGCATGCGCTGCCCGCCCTGGGCCACTCAGCGCTGCCCACGCCGCTCCTGTGGGGCTCCCGCCTTCCTAACTACGCATGCGTACGACGCCTCCTTGCGGTGGCGCAACAGGGAGGGCGCCGTCCCCGCGTTGGGGAGACTCGAGTTCGAGCCCCGCTGCGGCCAGTCGGGGGTCGCACTGACCCCCTGTCACGTCCCCGTGTCGCCCCCCTCGATGTTTCACCTCGGGTGTCACCCCCCCGAGGTGCTGAGCGCTGGGCAGGGGCGGGCCCCGCCTCCCTGCCCAGCAGTGTGGCAACACCGCCGCCACCTTCCTTCCTTCCTTCCTCCCTCTCGCGGCCCCGCAGCATGAGTGGGGTGGGGGGTCCCGCGGGTGAGAGCGGGGACCCCCGGCAGGGCCCGGCGGGCTGGCAGGGGAAGCGGAACCGCGGGAGTTGTTACGCCACTGGGAGCCCCCCACCCCCGCAGGACTGGCGTTTCGAGGGGGTTATAAGGACGGGGATGCTGGGCCGGTGTTGGGGTGCCAGGGGGTGCCAGGGTGACTCCGGGGCACCATGGCCAGCGCCCTCACCCTCTCCCTCTTCCTCCTCCTCTGCGCAGAGGCTGAAGGCTTCTCCCCCTGCCAGGCGCCCACCCTGCAGACCAAGGTGTTCCAGTACCGGTAAGGAGGGCGGGGGGCACCCCTGGGGACCCCGGAGAGTGGCAGAGGGTGACACCGCCGTCTGTGCCCCCCCAGGCTCTGGGATGTGAACCAGAAGTCGCTGTACCTGCGGGATGACCAACTGCTGGCCGGGCACCTGCAAGGGGCCAACGCCGCCCTGGAAGGTGACGAGGGGGCACGGGGGGGGATGTGGGGGTGGTGGGGGACCCTGACCCTAATCCTGATGGCCCCCCGGGTGTGTGACCCCCCCAGAGAAGGTGTTCTGGGTGCCCAACCGCGCCTTCGAGCCCACCCGGCTCCCCGTCATCCTGGGCATCCGCAACGGCACCCGCTGCCTCACCAGCCACCCCAAAAACGGCACTGCCCCGGCACTGCGGCTGCAGGTGGGACAGACACGGGGACACTGAGGGGACACCAAAGGGATGGGGACACTGTGGGACAGGGATGCCAAGGGGATGCCATGGGGATGGGGACACCACAAGGGTGGGGACATGGGGACTGCCGGGATGGGGACCCAGGGACCTCAGGGATGGGACAGTGTGGGGTGGGGACACAGGGACTGTGGGGATGGGACATTGCAGGGACGGTGCCACCGCAGCCCCCGGTGGCACAGTGCCCGTGTCCCCTGCTGGCCATGGGTGCCAGCCCCGCCGTGCTGCCCCCAGGCCGTGGGTGACCCCCCTGTCCCCGCAGGCCGTGGACATCCGGGAGCTGCCCCACACTGGGGAGGCCTCGGCCGCCTTCACCTTCTTCCGCTCCTACAAGGACGGGCTGTGGCGCTTCGAGTCCGCTGCCAACCCCGGCTGGTTCCTCTGCACCTCTGCCCGGGGCCACCAGCCCCTGGCACTGTCCCGCAGCCACGATGCCACCCACCTGCTCGACTTCTACTTCCAGCTCTGCTGAGCCCCCCTGGCACAGCCGTGGGGACACTCCCAACTGGGAACAGGGACGTCCTCAGCCTGGGGACAGTGGCACCTCTCCCGGGACAGTGCCAGCCCCTTGGGGAGGGTGACATCCCCCCCCAGGTTGGTGACATCCTCACCCCGAGGATGGTGCCAGCCCCCTGGCGAAGGCGACATTCCACTGGGGAAAGTGACACCTTCACTGCAGGGCAGGTGCCATCCCCCCGGATGGTGCCATCCCCTTCGGAAGGGTGACATCCTCCCCGGGAGAGTGACATCCTCGGCCTGGTGCCACCCGGGCTGGTGCCACCCCCCTCCCGCCACCCCCGGCAGTGCCATCCCCGCGGGGACAGCGCCGTCCTCCCTCCTGCACCGCTCAGACAATAAAGATGCTCAGGTCAGCGCGGTGCCCGTGGCGTGGGTGGCACCGGGGACAGGGCACGGGGGGGGCGGCGGTGGCTGCGTCACCCGCGGGGTGTCCCGGGTTGCGCCACCGGCCCGTGGGGACGGGAACGGCGCGTCCCCAGCCCGGGGTGACGCAGCCGGGGCTGCCCCGGACCGGGCACCTCCCGGGGCCGCCCCTTCCCGGATCCCGCCGGGGAAACGACGCTTCCCGCCCGGCACACCCGGCTTGGCACCGCGGGGAGGGGACACACGGGGACACGGCACGCGTGGGACACGCCGGGCTGTGGGAATGGGGCACGGGACGCCGCGGGGACAGGGGATGTGGGACTGGAGGACACCGGGACACGCGGGGCTGTAGGGACGGGGCACATGGGTACAGGACACCACGGGGACAGGGAGGACACAAACACGGGGACGGGGGGACAGGTATCACGGGGATGGGGCACATGGGCATGTGGGACCCAGGGACAGGGGGCACAGCAGGGACAGGGCACACAGGAAAAGGGGGATGGGACATGTGGGGCTGTGGGAATGGGGCACAGGGACACTGTGGGAACAGAGATTGTGGGGCCACAGGGACAGGGGGCACAGGACTATGGGGATGGGACACAGGTGCCTGTGGGGACAGGGCTCACAGGCACCATGGGGACAGGGCACATGGGACCACGCTGACGGGGCACTGGGGACACACCAGTACCTGTGGGACAGGGCACACTGCGGGGACAGGGCTGGTGGGGGGGGACATGGCACGGGGGACATCCCTGACCACAGTGACCATGGGCAGCACGGTGGATAATGGGGACAAGGGGCCCAGGTGGCATTTCCCCATCCCAGCCTGGCACTGCCCTACAATCAGCAGGGCGGGCTCTGCCCCCCGCCCTGCCCGGCCCTATAAAGCCACCACCACCAACAGGGGACAAAGCCCAGACAGGACCGGACCTCGGGAGCTGCCAGAGTCACAGGTACCTGGGAACGGGGACAGGGACAGGCCAGGTCCTGCCTGGGAACAATTCCCAGGGCTGGGAACAGGGACAGGGACAGGCCAGGTCCTGCCCAGGAAGGATTCCCAGGGTGTTCACTCTGGATGCTCCTGGTGGCCAGGGCTGGCAGCAGGGGACAGGGGTGGGTGGCAGGGGTGTCCTCCACCTGTGTCCCCCGTATCACCCATGTCCCC
The DNA here is from genome assembly GCF_003984885.1 of Neopelma chrysocephalum. Taxonomy (NCBI): domain Eukaryota; kingdom Metazoa; phylum Chordata; class Aves; order Passeriformes; family Pipridae; genus Neopelma; species Neopelma chrysocephalum. The sequence goes on from NW_020898031.1 coordinate 1,296,072, forward strand.
CCTCCCTCCAGGCCCAGCCATGTCCCGCGTGTCCAGACCTGCTGTCACGTGAGTGGGGACAGGGTGGGATGGGGCTGCCCCTCCCTGGGTCAGGTCACCCCATGTGACACCCACCCTCACCCCCCTCTCTCTCCCCCCTCCCTCGTGCAGAGGGGCCCGGGGTCCCCGGGGACCCCCCAAGGGGTCCCACCCCCCGGGAATCCTGGCGGGGCCTGGGAATGCGGCCGAGTCTGTCGTGGACCCCGACATGGAGGCCCTGTTCGAGGACTTCCTGGGGAGAGGTAATTCCTGCCGGGTGCCCCACGGGTCCCCTGTGTCCCCAGGTGTCCCTGTCCCATGTCCCTGTGTTCATCCCTGCTCCCAAATTCCCGTGTCCCCCATCCCCACATCCTTGTCATATCCCCACATCTCCATGTGCCCAAGACACCCCATGTCCCCCTGTTCCCCATGTCTCACCTGCCCATCACCCGTGGGCCCCACGTCCCTGTGATGTGCCCACGTCCCCGTGTCCCCGTGTGTCCGTCCCCGCTGTGTCCCTCATCCCCACATCCCTGTGTCCCGTCCCTGTGTCCCCACATGTCCCCGTATCCCCATAAGTGACGATTGCCTCGGCGTCCTCGCGCCCCCCGGCCCAGCCGTACCACTACATCCTGCGGGACACGGAGCAGAGGGGGCTGTGCCTGCGGGACGGGCTCCTGGTGGCCACCAGCCTGCAGGTCGCCAACGCTGCCCAGGAAGGTGGGTGTCGTCCGTGGGGAGGGTGACCCCCCTGGAGGGCCCCCACCCAGCCCCGTGTCCCCACAGAGCCCATCAGCGTCGTGCCCAACCGGCACCTGGAGCGCCGGCGCTGCCCCCTCATCGTGGGCATCCGCGGGGGCACCCGCGCCCTGTCCTGCGGCACCGGCCCCGAGCCTCGGCTGCACCTGGAGGTGAGGGGGGGCCCGGGGGGGACCATGGGGGGGCACCATGGGGGGGGCACCAAGGTGGGGGCACCATGGGGGGGCACCATGGGGGGGCACCAGGGTGGGGGCACCATGGGGGGGCACCACGGGGCGGCACCAAGGTTCGTCAACCCAAGGTAGATGACCCAAGGTGGGGGCACCCTGAGGTGGTGGGGACCTGGTGGTGATGTCACCTGGAGGTGGGGTCACCTGGCAACGGAGTCACCTGGAGATGGGGGTTCCCTGGGACGGTGCCACCCCGGGGTGGTGTCCCAGCCCTGTGTGCCCCTCCGGCAGGACGTGGGGCTGCTGGAGCTGTTCTCAAAGGAGGGGGACGAGGCCACGCCCTTCACCTTCTACAAGACCTACGGGGGGTCCACGCACACCTTCGAGGCTGCAGCGTTCCCGGGGCTGTTCCTCAGCACGACCCCGGGCCCGGGGGAGGCCCTGGCCATGGCCCCCCCACACGGGGCCACCGCATTCTACCTGCGCCGAAAGTGACCCCGGCACCCACGGGCGGGGGGCACTCAGGGGGGGCACCCACGGGGG
>NW_020898031.1:1312561-1313546 GCF_003984885.1 Neopelma chrysocephalum
ATTTGAGGTTTTGGCGGCCCCAGTGGGACAGATTGGGGTTGTTTTGGACCTGGGCAGGGGGCAGATTTGCGGTCTCCCCTATTTCTGGGCTGGATTTGGGGCCCCCACCTTCCAACTGTGCCCCCCCAGCTCACAACACCCCCAAATTTGCCCCCCCAGCACCTGCGCCGGGCCATGACCAGTTCCGAGTTCGTGTCCAACCTCAGCGGGATGAACGACGGGCAGGACTTTCCCAGGGAGCAGCTCAAGGTATTCCAGGGGGGCCCCGAGGCTGGAAAAGGGGGTTCCCTCCCCTGAACCCCCTCAAGCCCCCCCCACACCCCCTGACCCCTCATTTCCCCCCCAGGCTCTTTACGGCTCCATCCGCAGCAGGAAGTTGGAGTGGGCAACGTGAGTGGGGGGACCTTGGGGGGGATTTGGGGGCCGGGGGGGGCTCCCTGTGATCCTGAACGTCCCACAGGGAGGAGGAGGAGGAGGAAGAGGCCGGGGGAGGGAAGAAGATCCTCCCCCAAATCCCAGAGCTGCCGGGGGGGGCCGTGACCTTCCGCAGGGGGTGGTTGGCCAGGAAGGTCCTGGCAGAGGCTGATGGCAAGAAAAGTGAGTCTGGGGGGATTTGGGGGGCTTGGGGTACAGGGGGCAGGATTGGGGTGGGTTAGGGAGTGCAGGGAGGCAGATCTGGGGTGGTTTGGGGGCTCATGGAAGAAGATTTGGGGGATGTTTGGATCTGGTGGGGCAGATTTGGGGTTTTGGGGATCCAGGGGAGCAGAGCTGGGGTGTGGTAGGGTAGATTTGGGATCCATTGGGTCTGGCTTGTGGTGGGGGTAGATCTGGGGTGGTTTGGAGTTGGTGGGGGGCAGATTTGGGCTGTCTCTTCCTCTTTAGGGTCCCAGAGGGTGACTTTGGGGTGTGTTGGGATCTCTGGACACAGCTTTGGGGGTGGGACAGAGATGTGGGACTGTTTGAGCTCCACTGTGACCCGGGGGGG
>NW_020898031.1:1313556-1334879 GCF_003984885.1 Neopelma chrysocephalum
GGGGGAGCGTCTGGCGTCTGTCAGCGACGACAGGACCCTCCGGGTGTGGCGCCGGTACCACCCCGGGAACCAGGAAGGTGAGGGGAGGTGGGGGGAGAGCTGTGGGGAGGGGAAAGGGAGAGAGAAAAGAGGAAGAGGGAAAAGAAGAGAGAGGGGGGAAAGGGAGGAGAAAGAGGGGAAAAGAGAGGGGAAAGGAAGGGAGAAGAGGTAAAGGAGGAAAAGAAAGAGGGTCAAAAGAGAGAAGAAGAGGAAGAGGAAGAGGGAAGGCAGAGGGAAAAGAGGGGGAAGGAAGGGAGAAAGAGAACATAGGGAAAGGGGAGGAGAGGGAAAGGGAAGGAAGAGGGAGAAGGAAAGGAGAGGGAAAAGAGAGAGAAAAAGGGGAGGGAAGGGGAACTGAGCTCTTTCACCTCCCTCCAGGCGTGGCCTGCAGTGGCACCGATCCCACCTGGAAGTGTGTGTGCACCCTCTCGGGGTATCACAGCAGGACCATCTACGACGTGTCCTGGTGAGGGGCAGATATTGGGGGCACCCCAAAACAGGGTCCTGTCCCCTCCTGGTGACACCCACGACCCCTCCAGGTGCCACCTCATTGGGGCCCTGTCCCTTCCAGATGCCACCTCCCCAGGTCCCATCCCCTCTGTGTCCCCCAGGTGCCACCTGACGGGTGCCCTGGCCACAGCCTGTGGTGACGACGCCATCCGGGTGTTTGAGGAGAGCCCCACGTCAGAGGAGGCCCAGCCCACCTTCAGCCTCACGGCCCACGTGCCCCGGGCACACTCCCAGGACGTCAACGGGGTGGCCTGGAACCCCAAGGAGCCAGGACTCCTGGCGTCCTGCAGCGACGACGGGGACATCGCCTTCTGGAAGTACCAGCGCCCCGAGGGCTGCTGAGGGGGACAGACCCCCTGTGTGTCCCCCTGAGCCCACCCTGGCCTCCTCCTCCTTCTCACCCGTGGGAGGCCAGGACAGCTGTGCCAGACAGTTGGATCCAGGATCTGGAGCAGGACTTTCTCCCCTCTCTTCCCCCACCCCCCAATAAATCCATGAGCTCCTGGCCTCTGGATCTTCCTTTCACAAGTGGTTTGGGGGTTACAGTTCTTGGGTTGATGGTTGGACTTAATCCTAAAGTCTCTTCCAACCTTCAGGATTCCATGATAACACACCTGGCATCTTCCTTTCACACTCCTGGAACCCTCAGAGTGACACAAGAGGGTGTGGGTGCTCCCTGGACATGGATGAGGTGGCACAAGGGGACAGGACCACCCAAGGGGAAGCACTGAGGTGTTGGGATCATCACAGTTTTCCCAGAAATGCCCTAATTAGTGCTGCTAATGAGCTTGTTGAGCCTCAGGGTGAAGGCAGAGCTCAGCGAGTCTGGAGTCACACCTTTTCCCCTCTCCTCACCCCATCAGCACAGAGTCAGGTCCCAAGATTTATTGCAGTTGCTGTCATGCAGCTCCTGCCTAGAAAACACTGTACAAAGCATCCACACTTTAAAAAACCAAAGGAAAACACGTGGAAAACACATGGAAATAACACAAAGGGAGGGGACACGATTGCTGTGGAGGTTGGGGGTGGGGGGCTGAGCTCTGGGGGGATCCTCTGGCCTGGGATCAGTCGGAGTCGCTGTCGCTTTCTGCCTCCTTCACGTCTACACTGAACTTGTACTCCTGGTCACAGCCCATGTAGGCGTCACTCATGAAGTACAATGTGTAGTTGTGAGTTCCCGTGGCTGGAGCCACGAAATCCAGCTTGACCTGGGTGGGGAGGGGGAGGAGTTGGGATGGCAGCGGGGACAGCAAGGAAGGTGCCCAGTGCCACCCCCGGTGCCACCCCCCACTCACCTTGGCCTTCTGCTGCAGCGTCAGGCGCTTGATGGAGATGAGGCTGTTGGACTTGGAGTCTCCGATCACCACCCACCAGCCCTCCTCACGTTTCTGAGGGGGAGGGAGGAGCAAACAGGTGAGATCTGGGGACAATTCCCCCCCTCCCCAACCTGCCACCCCGGTGTCCCCATACCTGAGGGAACAGGGGTGCGATGACAGGTCCTGTGACCTCCTCTTCACGCTCCAGCTGCACCAGCACCACCACGGGCCCTCCACTGCAGGAACAGAACCACAGAATCGTGGAATGGTGGGGGTTGGAGGGACCTTAAATCCCACCCAGCTGGAGGGACCCCAAGGCCACCCACCTGCGGATGCTGTCCTTGTCCACCACCTCGTAGGACAGCTCGATGTTGGGGTAGCGGTTGCAGAACCGGGCGACGTCGGCGATCTGGGCATCCGAGAGCTGCAGCAGCGCGTTCCTGTCCTCGTCCTCCATCTCCATGATGTCAAACACGCTCTCCACACCCTGCAAGGAGGGATTTTTTTCAGCCTGGAGCTTCCCGGCACTCCGAGGGCAGGACCCTGGTGCTCCTCCCACCAGGATTCACCTTGTCCGTGCAGCGCTTGATGTGCTCCGAGGTGAAGTGAGGCAGCTGCTTGAGGTAGGAGTCCTTGGACCACATGGCCTGGGTGACCATCTGGGCCAGCTCCATGGCAGCCAGAGCTGGGCTCAGCCACCCATTGCTGGACAGCACGTCCACGCAGGCCTGGATCAGCCGGATCGCCTGGACATGGGGGACAGGGACAGGTTAAGGGGTGGAGACAGTGACACGGGGAGTTGGGTTGGTGTGCCCAGGGTTTGGTAGCAGAGGGGCTACAGGGTTGGATTCAGTGAGAAACTGCCAGAAGTTTGCCCCATGTCCAGCAGAGCCAATTCCAGCAGATCCAGGACGGACCCACCGCTGGCCAAAGCTGAGCCCAGCAGGAATGACAGTTACACCTCTGGGATAACATATTTAAGGAAAAAGTTATGGCACAGATGGAACTGGGTGCAGGGAGGAGCAGAGTGAGAACATGTGAGAGGAGCAGCCCTGCAGAGCAGCAGGAGCAACATGGGATGAACTGACTGTGACCCCTATTCCCATCTCTGGAGGGAGGAGGGAGAGCCTGGGAGGGAGGGAGGGGGGAGGGGAAAGTGTTTTTTGAAGACTTATTTAACTTTTCATTATCCTGCTCTGATTTGGTTGGTAATAAATTCAGTTCCTATCCCCAGTTCGAGTCTGTTTTGCCCATGGAGGCAATTAATGAGGGATCTCTCCCTGTCCTTATCACAACTCATGGACCTTTCCCTACATTTTCTCTCCCCTGTCCAGTTGTGGAGGGCAGTGACAGAGTGATTTTGGTGGGTCCCCCAGCCTCACCTTGCTGAGGATCTCCTCGGTGTCCGACTGCAGCTCTGCACTCAGCTGCATCCGGGACAGGTGGGCCTGGAGCAGCAGGTTGGTCTTGACGTGGGGATCATTGAATTTGGGGTTGGTCAACTTGTGGGGGACCTTTTGGGACAGCTGTGGGAAGAAATGATCAACCCATCAGTGCTTTACCCCAAAAACATGGATCATTCCATCCCTGGGGTGATGCACAGAAACCATCTTTTGGAATCACAGCATTAATTAGGATGGGAAAGAGCTCTGAGATCACAGAATCACAGAATTAATTAGGTTGGAAGAGACCTCCAAGGTCACTGAGTCCAACCTGTGACCAATGCCCACCTTGTCACCCAGCCCAGAGCACTGAGTACCATGTGCAGTTGTTCAGAAATTCCCCCCTGAGCCTCACCTGGCGCAGCAGGTTGTCCTCGTGGTGCCGGATGGGGATGTTCTCGTACTCAGCGGCGTTGGAGATGATCTCAATGAGCCCTCTCACCTTGGTCTTGGCATTAAGGGACATGCTGAAGAGCTCTGGGGAAGGGAGGAGTGGAGACAGCATGAAAACACTGATTTTTTTCAGAGAAAAGAGGCAAAAGGATGGAGTTTTACACATCCACAGCACCTTCTCTATCACCCGAGGCACTGGATCAGGGACGGAGAGCAGGTGTGGTGCCTGTTCCTGGGGAGCCCTCACCTATGGTGGTGTAGTTGATGTAGTAGTAGGCAGCAATCATGCCCAGGTTCAGAGGAGCCACATCCATCTCATCTTCGATGCTGATGCACTTGGACTGCTCCAGGTCGCTCAGAGTCTGCTCCACCAGCTCGGAGAGGTGATCTGAGAGGTGCCTGTGGGACACACCTGTGGGTACAGCAGAGCTCAGAGACTTTCCAGGAAGGGCAAAAAAAGCTGCAGAGCCCACAGGCAGAGGGTCCCTGATACCCTCAGCCCTCTCTGCCCACCTTGCAGGTTGTAGTAGTTGGGGTTCTGGGTCATCCTGCGGTACAGGAAGGTCCACGTGAGATAATCCACCGCATCCTGCTTGTTCTCAATGGTCTTGGTGACGATCTCGGCGTTGAAGTGGTCGTGCATGCAGTGATCCAGGTGGGATTCCACTGGCAGGGGCTCGTACAGGAACTTCTTGAAGAAATCCTACAGCCAGGGCAGGAGGGAAGGGGTGAATAAACCTCCAAAATCCCAGAGCAACTCCCAGGTCGCAGCACTCTTGGGAGGGTTTGGGTCATCTCCATGGCTCTGAGTGAGGGTTATCCATTAGCTGGGAGAGAAACATCTGCCTCCATACCCCAGGAAGATATTTGAAGACCAGGAACGTGCTCCAGCCCTCACCCACCTTCTTGGAGCCCTGGCACATGATGACACAACGGCCCTCGTCGTCCTGCAGCGGGCGGTTGGCGTGGCCCACCATCTGCAGCACATCGTAGATGGGGTAATCCACATACCTGGGCAGGGACAGAGGGTGAGCAGAGCTCCAAGGAGAGCTCCCGGGGATCCCCTCGGGCAGGAATGAGGCCCTGTGGGATCGGGGGGCTCCACTCACGCATGGATCTTGCCATTGTAGTACTGGGTGTCCATGATGATCACCAGGTGGGCCGCGATGTTCATGCCCCAGCACAGGCTGCGGGAGGCCACCATCACCTGGACTGCGCCTGGAAGGGGCACAGGGAGGGTGCTCAGCATTTTTGCAGGGCACTGGAATTGGGGGGGAGAGAGATCTGTGGGGTTCCGCGCTCCCCAGAGGGGTCTGGGAATACAGGGAGGTGCAGGAAAGGGGGGGATGATGTTTAAGATGGCAGACTTTTTGGATGTGAGAGGTAGAGGATCATGGAATCATGGAATGGTTAGGGTTGAAAGGGACTTTAAAGACCTTCCTGTTCCACCCTCTGCCATGGGTAGCGACATCTTCCACTATGCCAGGTTGCTCCAAGCCCCGTGCAACCTGGCCTTGAACACTTCCAGGGATCCAGGGGCAGCCACAGCTGCTCTGGAAATTCCATTCCAGCCCCTCCCCATCCTCACAGGGAAGAATTCCTTCCTAACCCTGCCCTCTGGCTGTGGGAAGCCATTCCTCCTTGTTCTGTCCCTCCAGGCCCTTGTCCAAAGTCTCTCTCCAGCTCCTGGAGCCCCTTTAGTCTCTGGAAGAGGCTCTCAGGTCTCTGTTAGAAGTGCCACAAAGCTTGGACAAGGTGTCATCTCCAGCCCCAAGACTTTGGGCACTGTTGAGCTCCAAGGAAAAGGGTTCCAGGCCCTGTCCCCACCCCACCCCTTACCGGAGCTGAAGAGCTGCTCCACCACACGTCGTTCCATGGCCGTGAGCCCCTCGTGCAGGTACCCAACCCCATTCACCAGTGTCTCCTTCAGGGTGTTGTCGTTCAGCTTGTCCAGGTATGGCACCAGGTCCTTCTCTGCGCAGTGCAGGAACCTGCCCGGGAACCGTGGAATGGTTTGGGTTGGAAAAATCCAGTAAGATCATCTAGTCCAACTGTTCCCCCAGCGCTGCCAAGGCCACCACTGACCATGTTCACAAGTGCCACCAGGGATGGGGACTTCACCCCTGTGCCAGGGCTGGACAGCCCTTTCCATGAAGGAATTTCCCAGTATCCAACCTGACCCTCCCCTGGCACAGCATGAGGTTGTTTCCATTTGTCCTGTCCCTTGTTCCCTGGGAGCAGAGCCCAACCCTCCCCGGCTCCCCCTCCTGTCAGGGAGTTGCAGAGAGTGAGAAGGTCCCCCCTGAGCCTCCTTTTCTCCAGGTGGAGCCTCCCCAGCTCCCTCAGCTGCTTCCCCAGCTCTGTCCTCTTCCCTGGACACACTCCAGCCCCTCACTGGGGTGTGAGTCCCCCTGTGATGTCCCCCCCAGGTGCCCCATGTCCCCCCTCGGCCCCGTGTCCCCCCCCAGCCCCGTGTCCCCACCTCTGGCGCTGCACATCTGAGGCACAGGTGGTGAGGATGTTGATGGCCGTGAGCCGGGTCTGTTTGCGGGAGGGCACGAAGACAATGACGGGTTTTTTGGGCGAGTGCTTCATGATGGCGTGGTACACAGGCTTGGCCATGGACAGCAGCCGGGTCTGCGTGTGGCTGATGTTGAAGCCCTGCCCAGGGAGAGTCACCAAACCAGTTATATTTTCTTTAAGAATATAGATATTATATTATAATCACATTATAGTCACTTTATAATCACATAATCACACTATAACCACATTATAAAATATATTAATAGTCTAACCCCTATCATTTAGTGTCCTTTCACTCTAATCTATCCCAAAAGGATTACTAACAAGAACCAATGAAACAAGAATTAACAATAACAGGAACTAACAACAATCCTGAGAGATTATTAACAACAACAAGAATTAACAACAATCCCAAGGCACCATCCCTCTCCGGGGCAGGAGGCACACAGATCCCATTCCCAGCCCTACCTGGATGTGCAGCTCCAGGGGCACGGGGCGCACGTTGGGGTGGAAGTTGAAGGTGGAGGTGGCACTGCAGCCCAGCCAGTGGGCCACATCCTTGGCGTTGGACAGGGACGAGCTGAGGGCCACGATGCGGATCGGCCGCTCGATCTGAGAGGAGATGTAGCGCATCCGGGAGCAGATCACCTCCAGCACGGGCTGTGGGGACACACCTCGGAGTGGGAATGGGGACATGGAGAGCTCCCTGCTGGGGGACAGCTGGGAGATTCCAGGGGATGCCCCTCCTGAGCTTCCCAAGGGATACAGCTCTCCTATGCCAGCCCACGGGACAATTCCCAGCTGGGGAAGTTGAGCTGAGACTGGATACAGCATCAATCCACCCCATTCCCAGCAAGGAAAGCTGATTGGACCTGGACACAGGATCAATCCACCCCATTCCCAGTAGGAAAAGCTGATCCAGACTGGACACAGCACCAATCCACCCCCCAAGAGGGGCATCCCCCAAGGAGCAGCACTTTCTCCCCTCCCCAACTCACCCCATTTTCCCCCCCAATCAGGTGCACTTCATCCACGATGAACAGGTTCACGTTCTGGACATTCTTCCTCTGCTTCCAGCGGCGGGACAGGATGTCCCACTTCTCTGGGGTGCTGATGATGATGTTCCCTTTTCCCAGCAGCTTCAGGTCGGTGCTGGTTTCCCCTGTCAGCAGAACCACCTTCTTGTTGAGGCGCTCCTGGAACTTCTCGTACCAGTCCATGAAAACCTGCCAACAAGTGAGAAGGATGCTGCTGTTACCCTCAAATTCCTACCAAATTCCTGATGCAGGCTGGCAGTGGGATGGTGCCTCCGCTCCCTCAGGGAGGACACAATAATCAGATAACTCTGGAGTTATCCCAAGGGTTGTGACAGCAAAGAAGGGATGAGGAAAATGAAACAGGGGATGAGGATGGAAATCAAAGCTGAGATAAGGCCCCAGGTATTCCCAGGATGTTGGACCCACCTGCTCTGCCAGGGCCTCCATGGGAGTGATGTACACACAGCGTCCCTCAGAATTCTGGAGCAACATCCTCAGGATGGCAAACTCGGCACAGATGGTTTTCCCACTCCCCGTGGGGGCTCCCACAAACACGTTGTCGTCGCTGTTGTAAACCGTGTTGAACACTGGGGACACAGGGACAACCAGTTCAGTGAAAATCCCCAGGGATTTCTGGGAACGGGACGGGAAAACGTGGTCTGGATTCAGCCTACACAAGAGGAGCTCCAAAAAAGGCTGTTTAGGGAGTTTTAGCCTAGGATTCACTGAGCAAAACAGGTTCTAATCTGTGACAGGAGCTCCCAAGTGGGAATTCCCCACTCCAAGCAGGGAAACTCCAAGAGGGAAGCTCCCAACTTCATCCCTGCAAGCAACAGAGCTGGAAAAGTTTGGGCACAGCATCCAGGAGCAAACCTGCTGCTTCAGGAATGTGCCAAAGATCCTCTGGAGGAAGATTTTGAGACATCAAACCTCTCAGGCTCTGGGAGGTTGAGGGATACACCATTTGGTATGAAATTCCTGATTTCACACGGATAAATCCCACAAAACCAAGGCTGGATGGGGCCGGGGGGGCAGCTTGAAGGAAGTGAAACACCCACCCTGGGTCTGGATGGGGTTGAAGAAGGGGAACTTGTCCTGGTAGAGGCTCTCGAAGGCGCTGTTCCGCAGGGCTGACACAGGCAGGGGCTGCAGGTCCAGCAGCTCCGTGGGGGGGGGATACTTCTCTGGGAGGATCAGGTGCCGGAAGGAAACGGGCAGCTGGGTCTCACAGGCTGTCACACACACAAAAACACATTTTCACCTTCAAAACCACTCCCATGGCTCCATCTCTACACACAAAAACATATTTTCAGCTCCAAAACCCCTTCCACAGCTCCCTCCCTACCCGCACAAACATTTTCCCCTCCAAACCCACCCTCACAGCTCCACCCCTGGGCTCCCACTGTCAAGGGGATCCTCCAGTTCTGTTGTCACTTGGATTCCAGGAGGTTTTTCCTCCAGAAAAGGACTCAGAGGGAGGATTATCCAAGCCCTGAGCCCCTTGGGGGAAGCACTGGGGTGCTCTGGGGTGAGGGGACTCACAGAGCCAGCGATCGGAGACCACCCGGATGAAGTACTGGGGGGGCAGTGGCTCAAACACAGGCACAAAGAAGGTCACCAGGTGCTCGTCCTGGGCATACTTGGATTTCAGCAGGAAGTACTCGTGGTGCAGAATCACCTCACTGTCCACATCCTCCACCAGGATCCAGAAGGCCTCGGATGAGCCGTGGACCTGAGCAGGGACAGATCTCACCTTCAGGGCACAGCCCAGAGCCCCGTTCCAGAAAACCAGCAGCTGTCCCACAGCAACCCAGACCCAAAAACGCCCTTTTTCCAGCAAACAGGGTATTTACCCTGATGATTTTCACAAACAAGTCCCCAAAAATGCCCTTTTTTAAACCAGAGTATTTTCCCTCATGATTTTCACAACTCAGCCCCAAAATTCCCCCTTTTCCCTGCAATCCTGATGATTTTTGGAGGCAGAACTCACCTTCTCATCCCACTGGAAGTCAGGAGCGATGGTGAGCTCCACTTTGAGGGTGGAGCGGGTGATGGGCTGTAAATGCACGGACAGCTCCAGTTTGGGGAACAGATGAACATATTTGTGGATTGTTTTGCCCATTTTGGGCATCCTGATCAGTTCTCCTGCAAGAAAAAGGGGACAGCATGACCACAGCTCCCAAACTGAGGATTCCAAGCAATCCCAGCAGCTGGAAGGCACCAGGATGAAGCCTCTGCCCTCCTCCAGCTGTACCAAGACCCTCACCAGGAACAAGCCCCCCAGTCTCTGCATCAAAACATGGAATCATGGAAAGGTTTGGGTTGGAAGGGACCTTAAAACCCATTCACTCCAACCCTCTGTCAGGGGCAGAGACACCTTCCACTAGATCAAGTTGCTCCAACTTAGCCTTGGAACACTTCCAGGGATTCAGGGACAGCCACAACCCCTCTGGACAAGCTGTGCCAGTGTCCCACACCCCTTCCCAAAGGAGGGATGGGAACAGGCAGTCCCTTCCCGTGCCTCAGTACCGATTTCGTTGTGGTTCAAGTCGTAGAGTCGCTCAAAGGGGAAATTCTTCTTCTCGATTTTTTTTACCACCTCCTCAGGCAGCTTCTTGAACTGGCGCAGAGGACACATGGATTGCCACCTGCGGGGACACATGGGTCAGACACGGGAACCCCGGGAACCCCGGGAAGCAGGACCTCCCCAGACCTCCTCACTCACATGCGCTTGTCGATCATCTTGCAGAGGTTGAGGGTCTTGTCTGTGAGCTGGGCCCAGCCCCGGTTGAGGACGATCTCAAAGATGGCTCTCATGAGCCTCCCGGCCGACTGTGGGCATGGAGCAGCTCTGGGTCAGCATATCCCACCCTTCCCTCCTTCCCACCCCAGTTTCTGACCAGCTAAAACCCCCTGCCATGGGCAGGGACATCTTCCACTATCCCAGGTTGCTCCAAGTCCCATCCAACCCGGCCTTGAACACTTCCAGGGATCCAGGGGCAGCCACTTAATTATTGTGATTCCCATGAAGATCTCATTCCCATCCTGACAGGAATTACACCTTCCCACCACTCCCAGCTCTGATTTCCAGAGGCACTTTTGAGCATAAACTCAATGTCTGAGGTGGAAAGAGTTGTGGGATTAGACAGATCCTATGGGAACATGCTCACTCCTCACCTGGGTCACATACACCATGTCAGCCATGAGGGCGAACCCCTCCAGCTTCAGCTGGGAGATAAAGGCCTGCAGGAGCACGTTGATCTGGGAAGGACAAGGAGAGGCTCTCAAGATACATCCTGGGAAAGCTGCTTTTCCTGGTGCCATATTTCCCAGGAAAGCTGCTTTTCCTGGTACCTGATTCCCTCTTCTCAGCTGCCCTCTTGGTGCCCAATTCCAGTGGATCGGGATGGACATGGCAGGACAGCAGTGACCAATGGGACTGGCTGTCCCCAACCAGGGACATGGAGCATCTACAGCTCTTTGAGCACTCCAGACACATCCAGGATGTCCCACAGAGGGAAGGGAGCAGAATTCCTTGCCCAGGGGGGAATTTGCTATCCCAGCTCTCTCCCAAGGATCTTGCTCCCCTCTAGACAGGTGGAGAAGCCCCTCCAGGGCTCACCTTGGCACTGGGCTCCTCAATGCTCTCCTTCACCGGGATGGGAACTCGCTCCAGCAGCTTCTGCAGCTCCAGCTTCTCCTCCTGCAGGAAAACAAGGTAGGAGGGATGAGGTGGTCTGAAGTCAGGAATGCACATCCCATGAACAGAGACTGGGATGACAGAGGATGAGAGAACTCGATCAGAAAAGACCCGGAGAGAAAACACTGTGGAAAACACTAGGAAAATACGGATCAGCTATTGCAAATATACATTGCATCCTAATTCTTTGGGCAAAAAAAGCAGGATTGATCCCACATCCTTCCATCTTTCTCCCTGACCACTCTGGGACCCTCATCTCCTTTTGCTTCTGGCTCTCCTGCCGTTTTGTTGTTGTTTGGCTCCGTACCTCCCTCACGGTGATGTTCCGGAATTCCGAGGACAGGGAGAAGACCCGGAAGAGCTCAATCTCGCTCAGGGTGGGTTTCAGGAGCTGGTTGTAGGTCTGCACGGTCTCGTTGGTAATGTAGTAGTGGCTGGCAATGCGGCCCAGCTCTGTCACCTGGGGGGACAAGGGAGGGACACGGCTCAGATTCCAACTGCTCCTGGCACAGGCTGGATGGGAACAGGGCTGCAGCAGGGAAAATGGCTCCAGGAAAAACTCCTAGGCTGCAAACATCCCAGGAAAGCTGCTTTTCTTGATTCCTGATTTCCCAGGAAAGCTGTTTTTCCTGGTGCCTAATTCCCCTTTCTTGTCTCACTCCCTCCAAAGCAATAGAAATGCAACAGGAATAGGAATCTGCCCAGGAGGCAGCAGCAAACACAAAGCAGGTTTGAGGGCCAGGTGTTATCCCAGGTGTTATCCCAGGGCCAAGTGTTATCTGTGCCACCTCCCTGGAACCACAGACATGCCCAGCGGCATTCCTTGGGATCCGTGTTTAACCGTATCCCTTCTCCCAGCCAGGGGATGCTCTGTTGGCTCCCAGCACCTTCCCCAGGGGCTGCCTCACCTGGAAATTCCCAGTTTTCTTGTCGTACTTCACCAGGTTGTTCTTGTCCAGCATCAGGGCCGCGGTGTGCACCAGATCCAGGCGCCGCTGGTCCAGGAGCGGATCTGCCTTCAGGTCGTCGTGGGAGATTCCATAGAGGGTTGGGGAGCGCAGCATCCGGATGTACAGGTAGGTATAGCCCAGCCAGTTCACTGCATCCTGAGGGAACACCAACACCATCCCATGAACACAGCCCTTGGAAATCACAGGTGATGTTCCAGCTCAGAGCCAGGTGCTCGAGATCTGACACAGAGCCTGATCCCAGCTCGATCCCACTGGATCACACTAAACCAGAGCATGGAAGCCCAGCAGGACCACCCACAGCTCCTCTCCTGCACCAGAAAAATATTAAGGAATTAAAATCCAAAAAAACACCCATCTTCCACATGCAGATTTTTCCCTGAGTGTCCTTTTCCACATGGAAAACTTCGCTCTGAGTGACAGAAGCATCCAGTCCATGCCTGACTCCCCACCCAGTAATTCCCATGGCTCCAAATCTCTTATCTCCTCCCAATTCCCACTGGGTGCCAACCAAGGGCACAAATCCCTGAGGAAAGCAGAGATTCCCACTCACCTTGGCATTCTGGACATTCCCAAGGACGGTCTCTGCATTCAGCATGTCTGGGAGCTTTGACACCATCTGGCTCTCGATGGGGAGCTGTTGGTTGAGCAGGGACAGGTAATACTGGAGCTCGCCATGGGATGTGATGAGAATTCCCTCTCCTTTGGTGTCATACTGGGGTCTCCCAGCACGTCCCAGCATCTGAAAATGGGAAAATGAGGTCAGCAAAACATCAAAGCTTTGAAATTCCATTGTTTTGGTTGGAAAACACCTCCAAGGTCATCAAATTCAACCATCAAACAAGGAATTTCTCCTTGTTGCCATGTCCTGGGGCTTTTCTGCCAGGTTGCTCAGCCTGCTGCTACTTCCAGCTGGCAGGAGACACATGGAAATAGCTCAGATGTGTCTGGGCAAGGAATTAGGGAGGAATTATTTGTCCAGAACACAGGGACTGTCTGGCAGGAAAGAATAGGGAGCGACCGCACGGAGAAGACACAAACAGAGATTTTAAATGTGGGATCTGCAGAAGGGAAAATCCTGCCCCGGGGTCCTGGTGGTTTCTTTGTTCCCAGAAGTTCACCTGGAGGATGTCCAAGGCTCCCAGCTCGGTCCAGCGCCCCTTCTCTGGGCTGTACACCTGAGTCCCCTTGATGATGACGGTGTGGGCAGGAAGGTTCACCCCCCAGGCCAGGGTGGCTGTGGAGACCAGCACCTGCAGGGAAAAACAGGGATCAAAGCCAGGCACAAACCTCTTCCCAAGGAAATAAATCCCTGCCCTCTCTTCTCTTGACCAAATGCTTTAAGTCCCTATTTGGATCCTATTCTTCAGGAAAGTCAAGGCTGCCTCCAGCAGCAGAGTGGGATGGGGTTGGCTACCCTTGATCCTCAGGATTTTGCCCCAAAAAGGCCATTGGAAAACACAGACTGTGTTTTTTGCAAAGAGTCTGCCCTGGCTAAAGCTGTGACTCCTCCTGGAAGTGCTCCTGGCTCACCTGGATGTGCTTGTCAGCAAACAGATCCTCCACCAGCGTCCGGTCCACGCGGGTCATCCCGGCATGGTGGATGGCAAAGCCGTAGGGCAGGAGATCCTTCAGCTCCAGGTTCTGTGGCACAAACACAACCAGCTCTGGGGCTTCTACCCAGGGAGAAAACAAGGTGGAGCATCCCAGGGGAAAGGCTGTGAATCTGCACCAAACTGGTAGGATGTTTATCATGGAAAAGCCTTCTAAGATCATCGAGTCCAACCATTCCCCCAGTACTACCAAGGCCACCCCTAACCCGTGTCCCCAAGTGCCACATCCCCAGGGATGTTAAATCCCCCCAGGGATGGGGGCTCCACCCCTGTGCCAGGGCTGAATGGCCTGTTCCATGAAGGAATTTCCCCAGTATCCAATCCAATCCATCCAATCTCACCTTGCACTGCTCAGCTTCCGTCCTCAGGACTTCGGTGGAGGCTGAGCCCTCCCGCAGGAAGAGGCCCAGGGTGTCCTTCTCCAGGCACATGTCCCTGATGGCCCTGGCTGTCTTCCCAGTCTCCTTCCTGGAGTGCACAAACACCAGGACCTGTCAAACAAGCAGATGAGACATCACTGAGCAAGGAATCACTGTGGCAGCTCCTGAAAAAGATGCCCAACCCAACCTGCTCCTGGTGCTCAGGGTAAGGAGAGACCTGGAATTAATCCAGGTGTGGATGCACACAGAGCTCCTGATTTAATAGGGTAGCACACCAAAATTCCCTCATCCTAAAAGGACTATCCCTACATTAATCAGAGCTGGCACAGAGAAAACTGTGTTCCTTCTCTGATCATGGACCACCCAAGCCCTCCCCTCTACTGCAGCTTCTCCAGAGCAACAGGAGCTCAAAGGGGATTAAGTGTGTCAGGAATGAAGTCTCCAACCTGGTTCTTCCCAGCATGCTCCATAATCTTCTCATAAACAATCTCATTCATGATCTGGAAGCGTTTGATGGCTTTCTTCTCTGTGATGCCAACATAGGTCTGCTCCAGGGGCACCGGGCGGAAGCTGGGGGGGAAAAAAAACCCAATGCATCAAAGAGAACATGAGAGGAAAAACACTCCCACAAAGGTCAAAAGGTATCCAAAGGCATCCTGCTTTTTGGCCAGCTCAACTCCTTTGTGCCTGGATGTACTCAGAGCTCTGATGGCTCTAGTTGAGCCATAAGGACCAGCCACAATCCCTCCTGATTCCTGGAATCCATTTACTACTCAGGGAGCAAAGAGGGTGTTCTGGGAACTACCATCATCCTAGTTTAGGCTTCCTTCCAGCAGCTCCTGCTGCCCACAGGGATGGCAGAGCTTCTCTGCCTTCTCCAAGCACCTTCCTGCAGGGATGACCATGCAGGAACATGATTTGGGGGATGTATTTAACTGCTCTAGAGCCAAAAATGCTTTTAATGACCCATCAAAGAGCAACTAAACATGTTTTGAAGGTCTGGTGAGGCCCTGGCACCATCTGACAGATGGACACTCTATGCTGCTGAAGGAGGGAGGTGTAAATCCAGCTGGAAAAGCTTTCCAAGGTACCTGTTATCAAAGTAGAACAAGCCTTTGGCTGGGTCCACCCTCAGGAACGTGGCCACGTCCTCGTAGTTGGGCAGGGTGGCACTGAGGCCGACCAGCCTCACATCCTCCTGGGTCATCTCGATGTTCCGGATGGCTCTGGCCACCAGGGACTCCAGGACGGGGCCGCGGTCGTCGTGCAGGAGGTGGATCTCATCCTGCACAGAGGGAATGGGAACAGGGTTATCCCTGCTCCAGACTGCCTCTTTCACTGAATCATGGAATGGTTTGGGTTGGAAGGACCTTAAAGCCATCCAGTCCTACCCCCTGCCATGGGCAGGGACACCTTCCTCTAGCCCAGGTTGCTCCAAGCCCCGTCCAACCTGGCCTCGGACACTTCTGGGAATTCCATCCCAGCCCCTCCCCACCCTCCCAGGGAAGGAATGTCCCATCTAACCCTGCTCTCTGGCAGGGGGAAGCCATTCCCCCTTGTCCTGACCCTCCAGGCCTTTTCCAAAACCCCTTCCCCATCTTTCTCACAAGCCCTCTTTAAGCAGGGAATTATACTTTCAGACCTTTCATCCCAAAAACCTACAAGTGGAGCAACTTGTTGATTCCCAGCCTTGGAAACTTGGGATGCCTCCAGGGATGGGCAATCCACAACCTCTCTGGAAAACCTGGTCCACTTTTGGGGTGATTCCTTGGCTTTTGTGGACTGGAGCGCTCAGCGCAGGGCTCAAAGCCTGAGCGTCTCCAGAACCAAGAGACACCTTCACACACGTTCAGGAACCACAGAGATGGAGGACACAGTGCTCCCAACCCCCCTCCTCCTCCCTGCTGGGGCTCTGGAGGCCCCAGTGCTGCTCACCAGTATGACCAGTCGCACCAGCTGGGTGTAGGTCCTCTCCCCTCCCTTGCGGGTGATGATGTCCCACTTCTCGGGGGTGCACACGATGATCTGGGTCGCGCTGATCTCCTCCTTGCACAGCTGGTGGTCCCCGGTCAGCTCGGCCACGTTGATCCCGTATGTGGCCAAGCGCTGGGAAGAAACCACAGGGCAAACATGGACAGTTTCCTCCATGAAGGAATTTTCACTATATCCAATCTAAACCTCCCCTGGTATAGCTTGAGGCCATTTCTCCTTGTCCTGTCCCTTGTTCCCTGGGAGCAGAGCTCGACTTCCCCCAGCTCCCCCTTCCTGTCAGGGACTTGCAGACCCAGAAGGTCCCCTCTGAGCCTCCTTTTCTCCAGGCTGAGCCCCCACAGCTCCCTCAGCTGCTCCTGGTGCTCTGGACCCTTCCCCAGCTCCGTCCCCTTCCCTGGACACTCTTCAGCCCCTCAATGTTTTGTCATGAGGAGCCCAAAACTGCTCCCCAAACTCAAAATGCCTCCCAGCACAGGACACTCATCCACCTTCACCTATGTTCCAGCATGGGCAGGGCCAAACCTGTCCTCACCTTCCCAAAGCTTCCCACCATCTCCTGCACCAAGGACCTCATGGGAGCAATGTAAATGATCTTGAAATCATCCACGTTGATGGTCCCGTCCATGTTGATGTGCTTCCCGATCTCCCTCAACATGCACATGAGCGCCACGTTCGTCTTCCCAGCGCCCTGGAAGGCAAGAACCACCAAATCCCATCAGATCCCTGGCTTCTTCAGGGGAAAGGGTCTCCCAAAGTCATCATCCTTGTGGGTTCCCCTCACACAGGCCCTGAATCCCGGGATCTCACCGTGGGAGCACAGAGCAGCAGGTTCTCATCTGACTCCAGCGCTGCACGGTACAGTTTGCTCTGGATACGGTTCAGGGTCTTAAACCCCTCAAATCCAGCCTGGGCGTATTTGGGCAACTTTTCCACAGAAACCAGTTGCTGAAAAGTGGGGAGAAAAACGGGAAAACATCGAGTTCAGCCTTTGTTTCAACCTCAGAGGCTGTGGGGCAGATGTGGGATCTCGAGGACAGCCTGGTGAGCAGCAGCAGGGATGTGTTATTTCCAGATGGGAGGAAAATCCCTGTGCCCTGGGATCATGGAGCAGGTTAGGAAAGGATCAAACAGGGCTCATTAGCAGGCACATGCACTTCCACCAGGCTAAGTTATATCTGACTACACATCACAAGATCAAACCCCTGCTGTGCTCCTGTGGTGGGACAGATCAGACCACATTGCTGCTTCCAGCACGGATCAAAAGAGGGGATTTATCCCAATTAATCACACAGCTCCAGCCCACATGGGAAAGGGGAGAGAAAAAGCAGAGCTGAGGGCTCAGCAGAGCAGCTGGATGGGGCAGAGGAGCCCCAAAACGGAAACCACTGCACAGGATGAACAGCCCACAAGTGGGAAACCAGAAATCAGGAAGTGTCTTCAGACACGTGGAAAAGAAGGGTCTGCAGGGAATGTGAGAGAGAGGAACAGCCACATCAAAGCTGCTGAGTCACAGGAAGTGTCTGTCACGGCATCAGCAACAGCTCAGGGACTCACACAATGGTTTGGGTTGGGAGGGAACTTAAAGGTCATCCTGTTCCAACCCCTGCCATGGGCAGGGACACCTTCCACTATCCCAGGTTGCTCCAACCTGGCCTTGAACACTTTCAGGGATGGGGCAGACACAGCCTCTCTGGGAATTCCATCCCAGGCCCTCACTCCCTCACAGGGAGGAATTCCTTCCCAATATCCCACCCAAATCTCCTTTTTTCCAGTAGGAAGCCATTCCTCCTTGTTCTGTCCCTCCATCCCTTGTCCAGAGCCCCTCTCCAGCTCTCTGGGAGCCCCTTTAGGCACTGGAAGGGCTCCAAAGTGTCCCTCAGTACTAAGTAAGTCAGAACAGACAGTCACCAACCTCTTCAGCCCCAAAAGGCTTCGGTTTCAGGGCAGGCACATGAACCTCTTCGTAGCCCTTGCGCTGCCGGCGGAAGGATCCATCCGGGAGCTGGCATCGCTTGTTGGCCATGAAGTGACTGCCCTGGGCAAACACCAGATCCTCCAAATCCAGCACCTGCCGTGGAGCCAGTGCCTGGAGACAGATGGGAAAGGGGCATGGGTTAGGGAACAACATTCTCCTGGTGTTTTCACCCTGAGATGAAAGGAAAAGCTACTGCATCCAGCTGGAGAGCACCTCTGGAGCACATCAGGGCTTGTTCACGGTATCTTCATGCTCATGTTACTGCAAATACCCTTTTTGCTCTGACTGAGCATGTTTCAGGAAGACTGGGAACAGATCCAAGAGTTTTACCTCTCCTCCTTGGTCCAGATCCATGGTCTCCAGGTCCGTGTCCATGCGGGACTGCCGCACGCGCTCCCGGCGGGACCGCTCCTCCTGTGGGGAGAGACCAGGAGTCAGCCCTGGGAACAGCCTGAGCCTCCTCCATGGGCTGCCAGGAGCTCCTGTCACACCCTGCAGGTCCTGTGCCCCCATTCCCTTTGAGCACAGGCATTCACAGAACCAGGAAAAACCATCTGTGGCAGGAAAAACCAGTGCCCTCAAGGCCAGGACATAAATGTGACATCTGGGAGAGCAGAGGAAGGGAAGCAGGGAGGGAAAACGCAGCCAGCAGCACTTCCCAATCCCAGAGACACCAAATACACAACATAACCAGGGGATTTTCCAGCCACAAATCAGGAATGTAGTATTAATCCCATAAAACAACCCCCAAATCAGTTCTGGAAGAGTAAAGGCCAAGCAGGGGTCATCCTGCACAGCAATAATCAGGTTCAGTGTCCCATTCCAGCCCCAGAGAAGCAGAGGTGACAACAAGAGGGGTTGAGCCTCACATGGGGGAGGCCAGAGGTGAAACAGGACACTTGAAGACAGTTCATAAATGTGGAAGTTGCTGACATGACCCTTTTCCTGGGAAAGCAGAGCCCTGTGTGCCTCAAAAATAAGAAGTGGTGAAAAGACTGTCCTTTCTGACCACCATTTCCCATGGACTGGGGGTTCCAGCTGGGTCAGCAGCTCCTCTCTCCCACCCAAACCAACCCAGACAGTCCGCAGCCAATCCCCCATTCTGCCCCAGCTTCCCCTCAGCTCACTCGGATCAGATCCTCCTTCTCTGTCTCGTGCAGCTGGTATAGGAACTTGGAGAGCTCGGGATCTGCTTCCATCTTGCCCATGATCCTTTCCTTCTCAGCTTCACTCTGGGCACTGGCCAGCAAAGTGCAGTACAGGACTGGGGGGGACAGGAGTAAGGGTGAGCCAAACAAGGGACAAACACGGGTCCAACCTTCCCAAGGCAACAGTTCAAAAGCCTTGGATTGTGGTGGAATCATGTCAGAAGAGCAGGAGGTGGAGGGGAAGATGAAAGTGGAGGTGTGAAGAAGGAGCTGACAGTGAGAGTGAAGGTGGAGGTGAAGGTAGTGGAGAAGGTGGAGGGGAAGGGGAGGTAGAGGTGAGGGCGGAAGGGAAGAGGAAGGTGATGGCAGAGGGTGATGGTGGAGGTGTGAAGGTGGAGGTGAAGGAGGTGAAGGTAGAGGTGGAGGTGAAGATGAAGGTCACTCACTCATCATCCGGTGCTGCCGCAGGACCTTGATGAAGTCGAAGGTGTTGAAGCCCAGGAGCAGAACCAGCTGGTTCTCACATTCCCGGTCATCACCGGCAGTCTGGGAGAAGAAACACGGAATGACCAGTAATCTCTGTGCCCACAGACCCTGGATCCCTGTCTTCCATGACACTGAAGGCAAGAGGAGCTCAACAGCAGCAATAAACAATGCCAGGTTTGAGCGACTGAGCCTGGAATAACAATCCCACCCTCCCTCTAATTCCCTTTTTCCCCACCAGGTCATGATGCCCAAAACACACCAGCAACAGAACTAGGAGGGAAACGGACACCATGGATGATGATCTCCCAGCAAACACCAACACAAACCAAACCACCTCCCCCTCAAGAGATCCCTGGGAACTAAGACTAAGCCCAGCCTAGTCCAGTCTTGTCCACAACTCAATTTAATGTGAAGAAACCTAAATTTTTGGGGCGAATTCCTGCCTTCCAGGCAGATAGACGCTCCAAGGCCGCTGTAATCCCATAGATCAGGTGTCCACTGACCTTCAGGATCTCCAGCACCTCATCTGCCTTTTTCTGGGACACGATGGCGTCATCGTAGAAGCGGCTGAGCTGCCGCTGGAGCCAGAAGGCATCGATGTCTCTGGGGTGCAGATCCTTCTTCTTGGAGCTCATCAGCTCCCCTGATGCCACGAGCTTGGGAAAATCCCCCAAAAAACATTATTTCCCTGCGGTCTTGGTGTGGTGGAGCCAGAGTTTGGGGTGTCAGAGGAATGTTCGTTCTTGAACACCCATTTTGGCTGCACTCAGAGAACTCCAAGGCTCCTTTCCATCCCCAAAGCCCAACAGGATCACCAATCCTGCTCCAAATGATCCCAAGCCCACGTTCCATGTGACTCACGTTGGCTGAGAGGGTGCAACGCACGACAGCCTCGTCCCCTTCCATGTCATCATCCGACGCCTCGTCACGGACTTCCCCGTAAATGTCCTCATCCCCTTCCTGTAGAAAGCAGGAATCTGGTAAGTGGCTCTTCCAAACATCAAAGAGCAGCTTTTCGTTGGCAAGAATGACTCATCTGGCAGCTCATTCCCAAGGGGAACAGCCTGACTCGTGCTTTTAGCGGGAACGTGGTGCTGCAGCTCAGGTGACACTCCACGTGGTATTTCTACTCTTAACAGGATCTGCCAGTGACTCCTCCAACAATCCCCTATTTATCCCTCTTTTCTCTCAGCCCTTTCCAAAATCAATCTCGGAGAGTGTTTCTGTGCAACACCTCCACCCAGCGCATCCGAATCCCTCTTTTCCATCTGTCAAGTTTCCCCACGAGATCTAAATGTCACCATCTGTCTCCCATCACGCTGAGTCATGGTAAGCCTTGGATTAGCAGGATAAGCCACAAATCCTCCCCAGGCTGGGAAGTGGCATCTAAAATAATCCAGGTTCTGTCCGTAAGAGACGTCCCAGCCTGAGCCAACGTCCCTTTCTGAATGGGACAGAGGGAAATGGGACAAATGTGGTCCCTGCAGAGCTACCTCCAGCCTCATCTCCTACCTCCTCATCAGACTCAAACTGCACGTTCACCCCGTAGGTCTCATCAATGTTGTCGTCTGCAGGGAAGAGGGGAGGGAATTCAGCAGGAAATCTGGGCCACACATGCAAAACTTCCAGACCCATATCCTACCCACATCCACACCTTGGAAACACCAAAATAACGCAGTTTGGGGGCCTGACAACCACCCCAAAGCGTTTCCCTGTGTGCCAACAGCACCAGCCATCCCTCTGCCCGGCCCCATTGCCAGAGAAGCCCCGTACCCATGTTCTGGATCTCCTTGTCCCCCCC
>NW_020898031.1:1334889-1335049 GCF_003984885.1 Neopelma chrysocephalum
CCATCCATGAACTCCTCACATCCCCACCATGTCCTCTCCCCATCCCTCTCATTGTCCCATCCATGAACACTTCACATCCTCCACGTGTCTCCTCCATTTTCCGTCACTGGTGTCTCCATGTCCCCTCTTATTGTCCCCTCCATCATTGCTCCGTGCCCTC
>NW_020898032.1:0-5701 GCF_003984885.1 Neopelma chrysocephalum
GGGGGGGTTGCGGGGGCGGGGGAGGGGCAGGAAGAGGGGGGGAGGGAAGGGAAGGGGGGGTTGGGGGGGGGAAGGGGAAGGGAAATTTGGGAAGAAACGGGCGAAAAAACGGGGGCGGGGATGAGGAAATTGGGGGAAAAGGGGGAAGGAGGAGGGGGGGGAAAGGGGGGGATGGGCCTGGGGGGGGTCACACGGATTTTGGGGGCCCCCCCCAACCCCCCCCCGAGGGTTTCTCAAGCCGCGGTGGCCGCGGGTGACGTCGACTTCCCACCCGGGTCCAGGCGTGAGTCCAGCCCCCGCTCCGGAAGGAGCCGCGGCCTGGGGGGGGCTGAGGGGGGGCTGGGGGACCCCAAAAATCTTCGTCGTCGTCTTCATCTTCATCGTCATCGTTGGGGGTCCCTTGGGTTGGGGGACCCCAAAAATCTCCCTCATCATCTTCATCGTCATCATCATCAGGGTCGGGGGTCCAGGGGAGTCCACTGGGCTGTGGGACCCCAAATGTCTTCATCATCATCATCATCATCATCATCGTCATCGTCATCATCATCTTCATCATCGTTGGGGGTCCCTTGGGCTGTGGAACCCCAAAAATCTTTGTCGTCATCTTCATCTTCATCGTCGTCGTCGTTGGGGGTCCCTCAGGGTGTGGGACCCCAAAAATGTCCCTCATCATCATTACCATTGTCATCATCATCATCATCATCATCTTCATCAGGGTCGGGGGCCTGGGGGGGTCCACTGGGCTCTGGGACCCCAAAAATCTTCGTCGTCATCTTCATCGTCGTCGTCGTCGTTGGGGGTCCCTCGGGGTGTGGGACCCCAAAAATCTTCATCATCATCGTTATCATTGTCATCGTCATCATCATCATCATCATCATCATCTTCATCAGGGTCGGGGGTCCGGGGGGTCCACTGGGCTGTGGGACCCCAAATATCTTCATCATCATCTTCTTCTTCGTCATCATCTTCATCATCTTCATCATCATCATCTTCATCAGGGCTGTGGGTCCGGGGGGGTCCCTGGGGCGGTGGGACCCCAAAAATCTCCCTCGTCATCTTCATCATCTTCATCATCTTCATCATCTTCATCAGGGTTGGGGGTCCGGGGGGGTCCCTTGGGCATCTTCATCATCATCATCATCGTCTTCATCGCCGTCATCATCGCCGCCCATCCCCGCGTCCCTCTGTCCATCCCACACCTGCCCCAGGTGCTCGAAGGGGCGTGGTTATGCAAATAAACCCAGACCCCACCCTCTTTCACTCCCCGCCCACCTTCATTTGCATGAGGGGGCGGGGTTATGCAAAATAGCAACCCCCAATGACGTCACCCTTGAGACGCCCCTTTTGCGTCACGGGGGGGCGGGGCGTGGACATGCAAATAACCCCAGTGACACAACGGGGGGCGTGGCCATGGCCATGCAAATAAACGGGGGGTGGGTAGAGGGGGCGGGATTATGCAAATGAACGCCATGACGTCACCCCTTGCGGGGTCACCTCCCGTGCGCGGGAGGGGGCGGGGCTACGCAAATGAGCCCGTTTGACCTTCACCGCGAAAAGGGGCGTGGCCATGCAAATCACCCGGTGACGTCACCGCCGCGACTCCACGGAAGGGGGGCGTGGCCATGCAAATAACCCCCTGTTACCCGTCGCACCCCCGCACACAGAAGGGGCGGGGTTATGCAAATGACAGCGATGACGTCAACCCCGTTGTGCCTCCTGGTGGGCGTGGCCATGCAAATGACCCCCCTCCGTTTCCCGTCTCCCCCCCGCGCGGGCGGAAGTGGCGGCTCCGGGTCCGTTTCCGGTTCCGGGTCCCGCCCGATGGCGCCGCTGAGGGTCCCGATCCTGGGGGGTCCCCGCGGGCCCCTCCTCGGGGGGGGTCCCCCCGTGGGGGCGGCGGGTCCGGGGGGGGCCCTGGGGGGTCCCCCCCGGTGGCTCTCAGGTTTGGGGGGTCCCTCCTGCGCCCCAAATTTGGGGGGGGGGTCCCCGGGGGTTCCCGGCTCAGGGGGTTGGGGGTCCCGGCGGGGCTCTTTTGGGGGGTCCCGGCGTGGCTGTTCTGGGGGGTTCCGGGGGGGTCTCGGTCCCGGGGGGTCCCCGCCGGACCCTTTTAGGGGGGGGGTCCCTCCGTCCCGGTTTCGGGGGTCCCCGTTGCGGGAGGGGGGGGTCCCCGCCGGACCCTTTTGGGGGATCCCGGCGCCGCCCTTTTGGGGGGTCCCGGGGGGGTCTCCGTTTCGGGGGGTCCCCGCCGGACCCTTTTAGGAGGGGGGGGTCCCGCCGTCCCCGTCCTGGGGGGTCCCCGCTGTCCCCCCGTTTTGGGGGGTCCCGGTTGTCCCCCGGTTCCGGGGGGTCCTCGGCGGACCCTTTTGGGGGGTCCCGACACCCCCGTTTTGGGGGGTCCCCGCTGCTCCCCCCCCGTTTGGGGGGGGGGGTCCCGGCGCTGCCCCCGTTTCGGGTCCCCCCCGCCGCTACCTTTTGGGGGGGGTTCCCAGCGACCCCCTTTTGGGGGGTCCCGCCGCCCCCATTCCGGGGGTGGGGGGTCCCCCCCGCCGCTCCCTGTTGGGGGGTCCCGGCGCTCCCCTTTTAGTGGGTCCCGGCGCCCCCATTTTAGGGGGTCCCCGCTGCTTCTCCGCCCTGGGGGGGGGTCCCCCCCGCCCCCCCCCCGTTTTGGGGGGTCCCCCCAGCCCCGTTTCGGGGGGTCCCCGGCGCCCCATGGCCGGACACAACCGCTGGTCCAAGGTGAAGAACGTGAAGGGGCCGCGGGACGCGGAGCGGAGCCGACAGTTCCAGCGCCTCGGGCAGATGCTGCGAGCCGCCGCCAGAGGTGGCGACATGTCGCGATAGAGGGGGGCGGGAGGGGGCGACAGAGGGGCTGCGGGGTGGAGGGACACAGGATATCGCGATAGAGAGGGACGGGGGTGGAGGGAGAGCGGATATCGCGATAGAGAGGGATGGGAAGTGGCGATAGAGGGGGAGCGTTGGGGGGGGATTTTGGGAGGTTCCCCCCCACCCAGTTCTGGGAGATTTGGGGGGCATTTGGGGAGGGTCCCCCCCCCGGATTTGGGGAGGCCCAGCCCTGGATTTGGGGGGGATATTCAGGGAGGTCGTCCCCCCCCCCCCCCGTGGTGTTTGGGGGGGATTTTGGGGGTTCCCTCCCCGTTCTGCGGGACCTGGGGGGAGGGGAGTCTCCCCCCATCCTTTGGAATTTGGGGGGAGTTCCCCGCGTTCTTTGGGATTCAGGGAAGTTCCCCCATCCTGTGGGATTCAGGAGGGGTCTCCCCCCCATCCATGGGGGTTCGGGGAAGGTGCCCCCAACCCCTGAGGGATTCAGGCAGGGTCCCCCCATTCTTTGGGATTCAGGCAGGGTCCCCCCATCCTTTGGGGTTCAGGGAAGGTACCCCCACCTCCTGAGGGATTCATGGGTGGTCTCCCCCCATTCTTTGGGATCCAGGGAGGGTCCCCCCACCCCCTTATCCTTTGGGATTCATGTTGGGGTCTCCTCACATCCTTTGGAATTCAGGGAAGCTGAAACCCCCCTTTCTTTCCCCCCTTAGAGGGTGGTGCTGACCCCTCCCTAAATCCCCCCTTTTCCCCCCATCCTTTGGGGTTCAGGGGGGTCTCCCCTCCCCGAGGGATTTGGGACAGTCTCCCCCCATCCTTTGGGATCCAGGGAAGGTCCCCCCCTTATCCTTTGGGATTCATGTTGGGGTCTCCCCCCACCCTTTGGGATTCAGGGAAGCTGAAACCCCCCTTTCTTTCCCCCCCCCAGAGGGTGGTGCTGACCCCTCCCTAAATCCCCTTTTCCCCCCCCAGAGGGTGGTGCTGACCCGTCCCTGAACGCTGCCCTGGCTCAGGTGGTGGAGCAGTGCCGGGCCCACAACATGCCCAAGGCCAACATCGAGGCCGCCCTGCGCAGCGCCGTAGGTTTTGGGGGGGTCCCAGGGGGGTTTTGGGGGTCTCCCGAGCCCCCCAACCCCTGACCTGGAGCTGTTTCACCCCTCCAAACCCCCAGGAGCGCTCGGGAGGGGGGTCCCGGGTGCTGCTGGAGGCTCGGGGCCCGGGGGGCTCCGCGCTGCTGCTCGAGGTGCTCACGGACAACCCCCGGCGCTCCCAGCAGGAATTGAGGCTCATCCTCACCAGGAACGGGTGGGTGGGACACCCCTGGGATCCTTTGGGGTGGGTGGGGGGCACCCAGGGACCACCAGGGATCTGTGGGAGGGGTCCCAGGGGTGTGGAACCAGTGGGAATTGAGGCTCATCCTCACCAGGAACGGGTGGGTGGGAACCCCCTGGGATCCTTGGGGTGGGTTGGGGGCACCCTGGGACCCCCAGGGATGGGTGAGGGTCCCCCAGGAGGGGTGAGAGACTCCCAGGGGCTCCCAGGGATGGGTGAAGGGACCCCCAGGGAGGGGTGAGGGACCCCCAGGGATGAGTCAGGGACCCCCAGGGACCCCCAGGGATGGGTGAAGGGACCCCCAGGAGGGGTGAGGGACCCCCAGGGATGGGTCAGGGACCCCCAGGGGACCCCCAGGGATGGGTCAGTGGGACCCCCAGGGACCCCCAGGGATGGGTGGGGGACCCCCAAGAGGGGTGAGGGACCCTCAGGGTACCCCAGCTCTGGATGAGGGTCCCACCCAATGCCCTGGGGGGGGGGTGTGGGGGTTCCCTCAGGGGGTCTCTGTCCGAGGGGGCCCGTCACGGCTTCGAGCCCACGGGGGTGGTCCGCGTGGCCCCCCGGGACGGGCGTGGCCAGGGCGTGTCCATGGAGGCGGCGCTGGAGGCGGCGCTGGCGGCCGGAGCCCAGGACGTGGCCCCCGACGACGACGACGACGGCGACGAGCCGGCGCTCAAGGTGGGCTGGGGGGGGTCTGGGGAGGGGTCTGGGGGGGGTTTAGGGGGGTCTGGGGGGTCCCCACGGCGCCCTGGGGGGGTTTGGGGACGTCCGGGGACGTCACCGGGGCGGCCACGACTGGGCTTGGGCGCTCGTTGAGCGGCTCCGTTGACCCTTGGCCAACTCTTGGCCAATCCCTGATGGCCAATGACTCCCCCCCCAATGACTGTTGGCCAACCCTTGACCACCCCAATGACCCTTGACCATCCCAATGACCTTTAACCACCTTCAATGACCACTGACCACCCCAATGACCATTGGCCAACCCTTGACCACCCCAATGACCACTGACCATCCTTTGACCACCCCAATGACCCTTGACCACCTCAGTGACCTTTGACCACCCCCAATGACCCTTGGCCAATCCTTGACCACCCCCAATGACCCCAGACCATCTCCAATGACCCTTGACCACCACTTGACCCTCCCCAACCACCCCTGGCCCTCCCCAACAGCCCTTGGCCAACCCCAACAACCGTTGGCCATCCCCAAGGACCCTTGACCACCTTTATTGACCCTTGACCATCCTCAGTGACCCCTGACCAAGTCTTGACCCACCTCCAATGACCCTTGACCATCCCTATTGACCACTGACCATCTCCAACAACTCTTGGTCACACCAATGACCCTTGACCATCCCAATGACCCCTGACCCTCCCCAATGACCCCTGACCACCCCCAATGACCGTTGACCACCCCAATGACCCCCAACCCTCCCCAACGGCCCCTGACCCTCCCCAATGACCCCTGACCACCCCAATGACCCCCGACCCTCCCCAACGGCCCCTGACCACCCCTTCCATCCCCCCCCCCC
>NW_020898032.1:5801-7138 GCF_003984885.1 Neopelma chrysocephalum
CCGGTGGCGCTGCCGGAGGGGCCGCGGGCGCAGGCGGAGCAGCTGCTCCAGGCCCTGGGCGACCACCCCGACGTCGTCCAGCTCTTCCACAACATCCAATAGGAGCCGGGGCGAGGGGGGCGTGGCCGCTCCTCTGCCACGCCCCCTCGGTTTTAATAAACGCTCGTTTGGTTGTGACTCCGCCCCCTCCCCGAAAAACATGGCGGCAGCGGTGGGCGGGGCCACTTATGGGGGTGGGCGGGGTTTATTGGGCGGGCGGGGCACTTGTGGTGGGCGGGGTCACTCGTCGGAGCCCGCGGGGCTGCCCAGGAAGATGTCGGCGTATCCGAAAGCCGGGGCGGCTCCTCCTTCCTCCTCCTCTTCATCGTCTTCATCCTCATCCTCCTCCTCGTCGTCGTCGTCCTCGTTGTCGTCGTCCTCGTCCTCCTCCTCCTCCTCGGCGCGGCCGAAGCCCCGGCGCCGCGGCGACGGCCCCAGGAGGGCGGCCGGGGGCACCGAGGGGTCCTCGGGGGGCGGCCTCGTGGGCAGGACCCCGTCGGGCCTCGGCTCGTCCCGCTCCTCCAGGGGCGGCCTCGACCCTTCCCGCAGCACGTCCGGCCTCGGCGCGGCCCCGTCGCGGGGCCTCGACCCCCCCGCCCGCGGCCACGAGTCATCCCTGGACCCAACTGGTCTTGTCCCAGTTGGCCACGAGTCATCTCTTGACCCAACTGGTCTCGTCCCAGTTGGCCACGAGTCATCTCTTGACCCAACCGCTCTTGACCCCGTTGACCTCAACCCGTCCCACTGCCCCTCTTTGGCCGCCCCCGCCGCCCTCCCCCCGCCCGCCCTGCCCCCCTTGGCGCGTCCCTGGCGCCGGCGCGTCCCCCCCCCAACCCCCTCCTCGGCCGGGGGGTCCCCCGGGGGGGGGTCCCCGGCGCGGAGCCGGAGGAGTCGGGCGAGGAGGAACCTCCGCTCCTGGCGGGCCCGCAGCCACTTGGCCTCCAGCCGGGCCACCTCGTCGCACAGGGCGCCGTTCTCGAAGACCAGGGCGCGGGCGGCGCGGCGCAGACGCCGGTACTGCAGCCGGTAGCGCTCGGCCGGCCGCGGCCGCGCCGCCTTCGGCATCGCCGGCACCTGCGGGAAGGGGGGGGAGGGTTGGGCAAAGTTGAGACAAATCCGCCTTGGGTTGGCAAAAATTGACTCAAAATGAACCAAAATCGACCCAAATCAGACTTGGATTGGCCCAAGTTGACCTTGGGTTGACCCAAACCAGCCTTGGGTTGGCAAAAATTGACTCAAATTGAGCCAAAATCGACCCAAATCGGCCTTGGGTTGGTTGAGTCCAGATTGACCCAAAT
>NW_020898032.1:7148-13713 GCF_003984885.1 Neopelma chrysocephalum
TCGACCCAAATCGGCCTTGGGTTGGTTGAGTCCAGATTGACCCAAATCGGCCTTGGGTTGGCCCAAATCAACCTTGGGTTGGCACAGATTGACCCAAATTGACTCAAATTGGCCTTGGATTGGTCCAAATCAACCTTGGGTTGACCCAAATTGGCCTTGGGTTGGCACAGATTGACCCAAATCGGCCTCGGATTGACCCAAATCAACCCAAGTTGAGTCCAACTCAAACTGACCCAAATCAACTCAAATTGAGCCCGGATTGACCCAAATCGGCCTCGGACGGACCTGGATCAACTCAAACTGAGCTTGGATTGACCCAAATCGAGCCCAGATTGACCCAAATCGGCCTTGGATTGACCCAAATCAACCCAAGTTGTGTCCAAATCGACCCAAATTGTCCCAAATCAACCCAAATTGAGCCCAAAAATTGTGGGCCGGGAGCTGCGTTTTTGGGGAGAAAAACCCGCGAGAAATTGAGGAAAACGTGGGCTGGGAGAAGGATCTGGGGGGGGGGTTCGCCAATTACTGGGATAATTAATTAATTAATTAATTAATCCTCTTTAATTAACTCCCCCTCCCGCCCAAAGCTTTGGGGCGAAACGCGGCAATTTCGGGGCAAAATCTGGGGATTTCGGGGGTGATTTTTGAGGCGAAACGCGGCGGTTCGGGGGCAAAACGAGGCAATTTGGGGCGAAAAGAGGCGATTTTGGGGCGAAACCCGGGGAATTTGGGGGCGATTTGGGGGAGAAACCCGGGGGATTCGGGGCAAAACTGGAGCGATTTCGGGGCAAAACGCGGAGATTTGGGAGCGGTTTTTGGGGCCAAACGGGGGGTTTTTGGGACTCACCGGGACCGGAAGTGAGTGAGGGCTCGGACCACGCCTTGCTCGTGACGTCATCGCGCCGCCCCGCAGACCCCGCCCCTCGATTGGGGGAGGCCTCCAAAAAACCCAAAACGCCCCCAAAACGCCCCCGAATCGCCTCAAACCCGTCACAAAATCCCCAAATCCCCCCGATCTCCCTCAAAAAACCCCCCAAAATCGCCTTTTTTCTCCCCCCTCCCCCCCTTTGTTCGGCCCGCACCGGAAGCTCTTTGGCCCCGCCCCCTTTTCCCGCGTCCAGCCAATCAGCTTCGATCTGCCCCCTCCTCTCCGCCAATCAGCGCCGGGCCCTCCCCGGAAGCCCCGCCCCCCGCCCCCCTCCGGGTCCTAGTGC
This sequence comes from Neopelma chrysocephalum, assembly GCF_003984885.1. Classification (NCBI taxonomy): domain Eukaryota; kingdom Metazoa; phylum Chordata; class Aves; order Passeriformes; family Pipridae; genus Neopelma; species Neopelma chrysocephalum. Next base: position 8,363 of record NW_020898032.1, read on the forward strand.
CGCCCGACGCCCCCCCCAGGTAAGACCCCCCAAAAACCCCCCAAAACCACCCAAAATCGGGGTTTTTCCCCCCAAAATCGGGGCGTTCCCCTCCCCCTCCCCCGCCCCGACCCTCCCCCGCCCCCGAACGGCCCCTCCCGGGGGGGAATTTGGGCCCCACCCCCCCCCCAAATAAAGGGGGGGAGACCCCCCAAAACCCCCCCGGAAACCCTCGAAATTGGGGGTTTCCCACCCAAAATCGGGGTCCCAGTATCGCCCCAGTAGCTCCCCAGTAGCTCCCGATAACTCCCATTAACCCCCCCATTAACCCCCCCAATTAACCCTCCCAGTAGCCCCCCAGTCCCTCCCAGTTGCCCCCCCATTAAACCCCCCCCGCTTCCCTCCCAGTAACCCCCAATTAACTCTCCCAGTACCTCCCAGTAACCCCCATTAACCCCCAATTAACCCTCCCAATACCTCCCAGTTCCCCCCCCATTGGCCCCCTATTTTCTCCCATTAACCCCCCAGTAACCCCCTAGTAACCCCCCATTAACCCTCCCAGTTCACCCCCAGTTCCCCCCAGTCCCCCCATTAACCCTCCCAGTTCCCCCCATTAACCCTTCCAGTCCTCACCAGTTCCCCCAGTCCCCCCCAGTTCTCCCCATTAACCCTCCCAGCTCCCCCCATTCCCCCCCAATCCCTCCCAGTTCCCCCTCAGCTCCCCCCATTCAGTCCCCCCCAGTCCCTCCCAGTCCCTCCCAGTGCCTGACCACGCCCTTCCAGGGTCGCCATGGCCACACCTGGAGGGGCCACCGGGGACCCCGAGAGTGTCCCCAACTCACCTGGAGGGGCCACCACGGCCATGGACACACCTGGAGGGGACACCAGGGACTCACCTGAGGCACCTGGAGGGGCCACCACCCCCCAAAACTCACCTGGAGACGCCACCGCTGCCACCAGGAGTGTCCCCAACTCACCTGAAGGTGCCACCGTGGCCCCGAACTCACCTGGAGACACCCCCGGGTCACCCCAAGACTCACCTGGAGGTGCCACCACAGCCATGGAAACACCTGGAGATGCCCAAATGTCCCCCCAAAACTCACCTGGAGGTGCCACCACCTCCCTGAACTCACCTGGAGGTGCCACCACGGCCCTGAACTCACCTGGAGAAACCCCTGGGTCACCCCAAAACTCACCTGGAGATGCCCCTGTGTCACCTGGAGGTGCCACCACTGCCCCCATCTCACCCGGAGGTGCCACCATGGCCACCAGGAGTGTCCCCAACTCACCTGGAGGTGCCACCATGGCCCTGAACTCACCTGGAGACGCCCCCGTGTCCCCCCAAGACTCACCTGGAGGTGCCACCACAGCCATGGACACACCTGGAGACACCCCTGGGTCACCCCAAAACCCACCTGGAGACACCCCCGTGTCACCCCAAGACTCACCTGGAGGTGCCACCATGGCCCTGAACTCACCTGGAGACACCCCTGGGTCCCCCCAAAGCTCCCCTGGAGGTGCCACTGCTGCCACCAGGAGTGTCCCCAACTCACCTGGAGGTGCCGCCATGGCCATGAACTCACCTGGAGACGCCCTCGGGTCACCCCAAGACTCACCTGGAGATGCCGCTGTGGCCATGAACTCACCTGGAGGTGCCACCTGGGACACACCTGAGGCACCTGGAGGTGCCACCGCCCCCCTGAACCCACCCGGAGACACCCCTGGGTCACCCCAAAACCCACCCGGAGACACCCCTGGGTCACCCCAAGACTCACCTGGAGGTGCCCCCATGTCACCTGGAGATGCCACCACTGCCCTGAGCTCACCTGGAGACACCCCTGGGTCACCCCAAAACCCACCCGGAGACGCCCCCGTGTCACCCCAAGACTCACCTGGAGGTGCCACCACTGCCCTGAACTCACCTGGAGACGCCCAAATGTCCCCCCAAAACCCACCCGGAGACGCCCCCGTGTCGCCCCAAAACTCACCTGGAGGTGCCGCCACCCCCTCGAGCTCACCTGGAGGTGCCACACCCACCCTCGGCCCCGCCCCGCCCTCGTCCCGCCCCTGCCCTCCCTTCGCCTGCCCGTCGTGCCCCAAGTCGTTCCCGTCGCCGGCCAAGCTGGCCGTGCACCGCCGGGCCCACACGGGCGAGCGCCCCTTCGCCTGCCCCGAGTGCCCCAAGGCCTTCGCCGACCCCTCGGTGTTCCGCAAGCACCTGCGGGGCCACGCGGGGCTGCGGCCGCACCGCTGCGGCCACTGCCCCAAGGCCTACGCCGAGCGCAAGGACCTGCGCAACCACCAGCGCTCGCACACGGGGGAGCGGCCCTTCCTCTGCGCCGACTGCGGCAAGGCCTTCGGCCGCTCCTCGTCGCTGGCCTGCCACCGCCGCATCCACGCCGCCGCCAAGCCCTTCCCCTGCCCCGAGTGCGGCAAGGCCTTCACGCAGCTCTCGTCCTTCCAGAGCCACCGGCGCGTCCACACGGGCGAGCGGCCCTTCCTGTGCCCGCAGTGCGGCCGCACCTTCGCCGACCCCTCCAGCTTCCGGCGCCACCAGCGCGCCCACCAGGGCCTGAAGCCGTGCCGCTGCGGCGACTGCGGCAAGGCCTTCCGGCAGCCCGCCGACCTGGCCGTGCACCGCCGCACCCACACCGGCGAGCGGCCCTGGCGCTGCGGCGACTGCGGCAAGGCCTTCGTGGCCTCCTGGGACCTCAAGAGGCACCGGCTGACGCACTCCGGGGAGAGGCCCTGGCGCTGCGGCGACTGCGGGAAGGGCTTCGGCGAGAGGGCGGCGCTGGGCAAGCACCGGCGCACCCACTCCGGGGAGAGGCCCTTCGCCTGCGGGAGGTGCGGGAAGGGCTTCGGCGGCGTCTCGGGGCTGCGCAAGCACGAGAGGACCCACGGCAGGAGGGACGCCGAGGGGGCGGGGGGAAGCAACATGGCTGACACGGTGGAGGGGGACAGTGGGAGCCACGGGGCCGCCCTGAAGGAGGAGGGCGATGTGGGGGAGCCCAATATGGCGGCGCCCTGCGGGGGGAGCAATATGGCCGCCGGCGCGAGGGGAACCAATATGGCCGCCGGCGCGAGGGGAACCAATATGGCCGCTGTTGTGAGGGAAACCAATATGGCCTCCGGAGTGAGGGGAGGCAATATGGCCGCCCCCGGTTTGGTGTCCGCCGACATGGCGGCACCCTGTGGGGGCAGCAATATGGCCGCCGTTGTGAGGGGGAACAATATGGCCGCCCCCGGTGTGGTGCCCACCAACATGGCCGCTCAATACGGGGGAGCCGAGAGGGCCAATATGGCCGCCCCCGGCGGGGAGAACAGTGCGGCCCACCCCAATGTGGGAGTCTCCACTGGGGGGGGCAATATGGCCGCTACAAACGTGGCCGACCCCAATATGGCGGCCCCCATCGGAGAAACCAATATGGCCGCCCCAAATATGGCAGCCGCCGTGGGGGACATCAAAGTGACCCCCAAAACGCTGGGGGCCCTCGCCAACATGGCCGCCTTCGAGGGGAACGACGGGGGGGACCTCGGCGGAGGGTCCGACATGGCCGCCGGCGGGAGGGGAGCCAATATGGCCGCCGCCAACATGGCCGCCGCCAACATGGCCGCCCCCATTGGGGAATCCAACATGGCTGCCGCCAACATGGCGGCCCCCATGGGGGAAACCAACATGGCCGCCCCGCCGGGGCCCCGCCCCTTCCCCTGCCCCCTCTGCGGGCGGAGCTTCGCCTCGGGGGCGGGGCTGAGGCGGCACCAGCGACGTCACGACCCCGCCCCCTCCCCCATAGCCACGCCCCTGTCGCGATAGCCACGCCCCTCCCTTCCTCTGATGGCCACGCCCCCACGGGGTGGGTGGGGGTGGGGTGGGTGGGGTCTGGTTTTGGCCACGCCCCCGTTTTTGTGACGTCATAAATAAAGGATGAGACGAGTCGGGAATGAGGGTCTTTGGGGGAGGGAGGGGGGAGACCCCAAAATGCCCCAAAAACCCACCACAGACCCCCAAAATACCCCAAAACTCCCACGGGATCCCCAAAATACCCCAAATCCCCCTCGGGACCCCCAAAATACCCCAAAAAACCCACAGGATCCCCAAAATACCCCAAAAAACACACCAGGGACCCCCAAAATACCCCTAAAATCACCTGGAACCCCAAAAATACCCCAAATCCCCCCCGGGACCCCCAAAATACCCCAAAACTCCCACGGGATCCCCCAAATACCCAAAAATACCCCCCAAAAACCACCAGGGACCCCCAAAATATCCCCAATCCCCGCCAGGGCTCCCAAAATGCCCCAAAATTCCCCCAGGATCCCCAAAATACCCCAAAATCCCCCAAAAAACCCAACAGGGACCCCCAAAAATACCCGAAAACTCCCACGGGATCCCCAAAACACCCAAAAATGCCCAAAAAAACCCACCGGGGACCCCCAAAAATACCCCAAACCCCCTTTGGGACCCCCCAAAATACCCCAAAACCCCTCCTGAGACCCCCCAAAATACCCCTAAAAAACCCAAACCCCCTCTCAGCACCCCCAAAATACCCCGAAACTCCCCCGGGACCCCCAAAATAGTTCAAAATACCCCCAAACTCCCTCCTGAGATCCCCTAAAATGCCCCAAAACGCCTCCCAGGACCCCCAAAATAACCCACCCCCCCCCCCCCCCGGCCCCCAAAAAAACCCTAAAATCCCCCCGGGGGAGGGTCCGGGACCCCCAAAATCCCCCGGGGGGAATCCGGGACCACCCCCATGGGATTTTGGGGGGATTTTGGGGGGTTTGAGGGGATTTTGGAGGATTTTGGGGGTCCTTGGATCACTCCGAGGGGATTTTGGGAGGTTTGGGAAACTTTGGGGGGTTTGAGGGGATTTTGGAGGATTTTGGGGGTCCTGGAACCACCCGAGGGGATTTTGGGAGGTTTGGGGGGATTTGGGGGGGTTTGAGGAGATTTTGGGGAGGTTGAGGGGATTTTGGGGTATTTTGGGGTTCCCACGAGGGGTTTTGGGGTATTTTGGGGGTCCCGGGACCCCCCCCCGAGGGGATTTTGGGAGATTTGAAGGGATTTTGGGGGGGGGGTTGAGGGGATTTGGGGGAGGTTTAGAGGGGATTTTGGAGGATTTTGGGGATCCCGGAACCCTCTCGAGGGGGATTTTGGGGGTCTCGGGACCATCCCGAGGGGATTTTGGGGGAATTTGAGGGGATTTTGGGGTATTTTGGGGTCCCGGACCCTTCCCGAGGATTTGGGGGGTTTGAAGGGATTTTGGAGGATTTTGGGGGTCCCGGAACCCCCCCGAGAAGATTTGGGGAGGTTTTAGGAGATTTGGGGGGGGTTGAAGGTATTTTGGGGGTCCCGGAATCCCCCCGGA
>NW_020898033.1:0-8536 GCF_003984885.1 Neopelma chrysocephalum
TCCCAGTGAGACCCCAGCCAATCACAGCTGATCCCAGTAGGATCCCAACCAATCCCAGTAGGATCCCAGCTGATCCCGGTGAGATCCCAGCCGATCCCAGTGGGATTCCAGCCAATCCCACTGGTGTCCCGGCCAATCCCAGAGGGATCCCACCTGATCCCAGCACTCCCGTCCCCCCCGTTGCCCCCTCAGAGCAGCAGGAGCAGGGAATACTCGGCCCGTGGCCACCTTCGCGTGGCCCGGGCCGTGCGGCCGATCATGGGCAGCTTCTGGGCGTAGCGGGAGCCCGGGGGGGGCCCGGGGGGGGCTCCTCGTCGCGGGGGCTGACGGTGGCGTTGGCCGTGAGCTGCGGCATCTTGCGGGCCGGGCCCTCGGCCGGGGGGTCTTTGCGGGCTCCCCCCGCCCCCATCTCGGGGGTCCCGGGGGGCGCGGGGGGCGCGGGGGGGGCTCCGGTGCCGAAGCGGGCGGCCAGGCTGTCCCCGAAGAAGTCGTAGAGCTCCCGGTACATGTCCCGCAGGGAGGGGGGCGGCGGCGCGGGGGGGGACGAAGAGGACGCGGAGGAGGAGGAGGAGGAGGAGGAGCAGGAGGAGGAGGAAGGAGGAGGGGGGACGCCCCCACCCCCGACGCCCCCACCCCCTCCTCCTCCCCCCGGTAAGAGGGGCCGGCCCAGCCCCCAGCCCAGCTCCGGGGGGGGGTCCTGGCGGGAGCTGTGCCGGGGGGAGCCCTCGGGACCCCCCGGAGATGGAGCTTGTTGGGCCTTGGCCTTCAGGAGCCGCTCCACGGCCACCTGGGGACGGGGACGGGGGTCAGGGACAGGGACAGGGACGGAAAGGGGGGGACAGGGACAGGGGGGGACAGGGAGACGGATGGTGGGGTCAGGGACAGGGACAGGGACGGGCAGGGGGGGACAGGGAGAGAGGGGGACAGGGACAGACAGGGGGGGCAATAAAAGGACAGTGGGAGGGAAAACGAGGGGGAAAACAGGATTAGTAAGGGACAGTGGGGGGGCACGGAGGGTCTGACCCTCCCCCCAAACGCCCCCCTCTTACCAGGATGGGGCACAGGGGATGTGACCCCCCCCCCAAACACCCCCCAGTCTCACCAGGATGGCTCCGTAGACCTTGTGCCCGTCGGCCTTGACCTGAGCGTTGGACACGGAGTTGTCGTCCAGCACGGCCTGGAGGTTGGCCCAGTACGTGGGGAGGTGGGGGTACAGCACCCGCTCCACAGCCTGGGGGGCACAGGGGGGGCACTGAGACCACCAATAGTGGGGGTACAGCACCCGCTCCATGGCCTGGGGGGGGGGGACACATGCACTGAGACCACCCCCCGTGGGCACCAGGACCACCCCCTGGGCACAGGGACCACCCCCAAAATGAGGGCACAGCACCCGCTCCACAGCCTGGGGGGGGACACGGGGGGACACACCCTGGGACCAACCCCCCAGGGCACCAGGACCCCCAAAACCACCCCACAGGACCCCCAGAGCCCCTCCTGGACCCTTCTCAGACCCACCTGGGCACTCTCGGGACCCCCCCTGAGCTCACCCAGGACCCTGAGAATGTCTTTGGGGTCCCCCAGGACCCTCCCCATGGACCCCCATGGCCCCCCCCAGCCCCCCCAGCCCCCTGACCTTCCAGCCCAGGGCGTGCAGCCCCACCACGGCCCCGTAGTGGGAGCAGAGGGGCCGCACAGGATCCGCCAGGACCTTCTGCAGCGAGAGCAGGATCTGCTGGTAGAGGCCACTCACCAGGTCCCCGTGGGTCCTGCGGGCACAGGCGGGCGCTGGGACCCCCGAGACCCCCCCCTTGGGACCCTCAGAGCCTCGCTGGGACCCCCACCCAGAGCCCCCTCTGGGACCCCCAGGCCTTCCCCAGGATCCCTCTCAGACCCCCATGGGCACACCCAGGAAGAACCCAGAACCCGTGTGGACCCCCAGGACCCCCCCCCAGGACCCCCCAAACCTCCACAGGACCCCCTCAAACCTTCTCCCAGCCCCCCCCCGAACCCGTGTGGACCCGCAGGACCCGCCAAACATCCACAGGACCCCCTCAAACCCTCTCCCAGACCCTCCCAGTCCCCTCAAACCCCCTCCCAGTGCCCCCAAACCCCCTCCCAGCCCCCCCGACCCTCCCAGTCCCCTCCAACCCCCTCCCAGCCCCCTCAGGACCCCCCCCAGGACCCTCAGAACCTCCATAGGACCCCCTCAAACCCCCTCCAGTGCCCCCAAACCCCCTCCCAGCCCCCCCAAACCCCCCCACCAGAAGATGCGGGAGAGCAGCAGCGCGGCGCAGTCGCGGAGGGTCCAGTGGTCGTTGAGGGGGTTGATGGAGGCGGCGAGGGGCTCGAGGACACAGTACAGGACGCTGCCGATCAGGGAGCACACGTAGGAGCCCAGCCCCAGGAAGGGGTTCAGCACCAGGCTCCGAGCCAGGTGCAGCAGCCGGTTCAGCTGCTCCAGGTCGTGGCTCACTGACTTCACCTGGGGGGGGAAAAAACCTCTTAGAGGGACCCCCAGGACCCCCAGTAACACCCTGGGACCCCCAGCCCTGTGCTCACCCCGCTGACCATCAGAACTCTCTGAGAGGGACCCCCAGGACCCCCCAGGACCCTCAGTAACACCCTGGGACCCCCCCCGAGTCCGCCAGGACCTCCAGAGCCCTCCAGTAACACTCTGGGACCCCCAGCCCTGTGCTCACCCCGCTGACCATCAAAACCCTCTGAGAGGAACCCCCCAGGACCCCCCAGGACCTCCCTGGGACTGCCCCCACCCACACTCATAACTCTGACCATGAAACCCCCTGTGAGGGACCCTCTGGACACCCCAGAGCCCCCTCCCGCCACCCCCCCAGCCCCATAACACCCCACTAACCATGAAAACCCCCTGGCAGGGACCCTTTGGGACCCCCCAGAGCCCCCCCAGACCCCCCCCAGCCCCGCACTGACCCCGCTGACCACGTAGACGAAGTAGGGCAGCAGCGCCGCGATTTTGGAGTTGGTCTGAAGGTCCTGCAGGGCCACCTGGGGGGGTCCTGGTGGGTCAGACCCGCCCTGGGGGAGTTGGGGGGTGGGTCACCCCCTCCGGGGGGGTTTTGGGGGTCTCTGACCTTCATGAGCTGGGGGTCATCGCCCAGCACAGCCCGAGTGACGTGTTGGTAATACTTGAGCAGGTCCTCGGAGAGCGACGAGACGGCGCTGGGGACTGGGGGAGTCAAGGGGGGGTCACCCCAAAACCCACCATCCCAAAATATACCCCAAAATTTGCCATCCCAAAATATACCCCAAAATTTGCCATCCCAAAACGTACCCCAAAATATACCCCCAAAACACACCATCCCAAAATATACCCCAAAATACACCATTCCAAAATGTACCCAAAAATACACCCTAAAATTTGCCATCCCAAAATATACCCCAAAATACACCATCCCAAAACGCACGTCCCCAAGATACACCCAAAAATATGCCCCAAAATACACCCCAAAATCCACCTCCCCAAAATATATCCCCAAATCCACCTCCCCAAAAATAAACCCCAAAACCCACCTCCCCAAAATCCACCCCTGGCCCTGTTTTGGGGGGGGAAGTCACCCCAAAACCTGCTCTCGGCCCTGCTGGGGGGGAGGAAGGAGCCCCCCAAAACTGCTCCTCACCTGCTCCCTGTGGCTCCAGGTTCCCTTTGCCATCCAGGTAGGACACGTGCACTGCAGGGGGGGCACAGGGGGGTGAGACCCCCAGGTTGGGGGTCCTGGGGGAAACTGGGGAGGATTTGGGGGTCCCAGAGGGATTTGGGAATCTCGGGGGGGGGGGGGGGGGGGTCGCGGGGGGTCCCCACCTCTCACAGTGGTCTCGGCACAGCCCTTGGGGATGTTGGTGGCCAGCGCCAGCTCCACCAGGTTCACCTCCCGGTCCTCCTGGAAGAACAGGTCGCCCTCCTTGATGGCCCGGAAGGGCAGCGAGTCCTGGGAGCCGAACCCGCACACGGCCTGGGGGGGACACGGCGGTGACACCCCCGGACTGGCACCTCCCACCCCCTCCCCCGGCCCCCAGGGACCCCCCCTGGGATTTGGGGGGACCCCCCCTGGGATTTGGGGGGACCCCAATCCCCAGCACGGTTGTGCTGCTGGGACCAGCGAGTTGGACGCAGCCCCACCAGTGTCCCCAACCCCACCAGTGTCCCCACTGTCCCCACCCACTCCCAGTGCCCCCCAGGACCCCCAACAGCCCCCCCCCCAAAGCCCCCTGCCCACCTCGACGTTGCTCCAGCGCAGGGCCCGGTTAAAATCCTCCACGGTGAGGCGGCGGCGCCGGGTGTGTTTGAGGAACTGGGAGCTGTTCTGGGACACCGGGAACGGGATTTGGGACCGGAACCGGGAACGGCACCGGGGACGGCACCGAGACTGGGATTGGGGTTGGGACCGGAACCGGGAACGGGTCTGGGATCGGCACCGGGACCAGAATTGGGATCGTTATCGGGAGTGGGATTGGGATCGGTACCGCCATCATTACCGCGACCGTCCCCGGGAACGGGCTCGAGATCGGGACCCGGAGCGTTCCCGGGATCGCCCCCGCTCCCCGTTTTCCCCCCGGTTCCCCCTCCCCGGTACCTGCGTGGCCTCCCTGAGCCGGTAACAAACGTCCTCCGCCAGCAGCGCGGCCACGTCGTCGCTGAGCTCGAGCCCCGCGCTCTCGGCCATGAGCCGAACCGAGTCCCGGGGCAGCTCCACGAACCGCCGCTCCTCGCGCTCCGCCATCGCGGGGGGGGGCGTGGCCGGGACATGCAAATGAGCAGGGGAACCGCCAATCGTGGCGCTCCGCCGCGGCGGGGGCGGGGACATGCAAATGAGGCAAAGGGGATGACGGGAGAGGGCGGGGCGCGCGCGTGCGCGGAAAGGGAGGAGGGAAAGGCGGGAAAAGGGCTGATGGGAGTCGGGGGCGGGGCTATGCAAATGAGACCGGAGACAGCTGGGAAAGGGCGGGGGGGACTTCCCGATATCGGTCGGGATCGATCGCTCCGACAGAAGGATCGATAGGAGGAAGGGGAGGGGGACGGGACCCCGCGGGTCCCCCGCGCTGACCCCTCCCAGCGTCCCTTTAGAACCCACTCTCTGCTTAATTTACATAACCACACCCCTTTTGGCCCAACACCCCCTTCCTCCAGCCTGATTGGCCGACAGCGCGGTTCGATTTGCATTCGCCCCGCCCCTCCGGCCGTTTTGCATATTCCGCGCGGGTTTTGGATCCGGCGCCGCTCTGATTGGTCGGGGGTCGCCCCGCCCCTCCAGACCCCGCCCCCAGGCTTCGAAATTCGGTGAAAACGTTTATTTTGCTGGAAAAACGGGCGGGCGAGGCCGGGGGTCACCCGGGAGGGGCCGGGGGGGGAGCGCCCTACAAAAAGGGGGGGCTCAGGCGGGACGGGGGGGACACGGATCCGTCCGGGGCCACACCTGGAAGAGAGAGGAGAGGTGAGAGGGGTGGGGGGGACACGGGGGGACATCGGGACAGGGGGACACTGGGAAACCCGGACATGGGGACACCCAGATGTGGAACACCTGGACACGGGACACCTGGACATGGACACACCGGACAAGGGGACACCCAGACGTGGGGACACCCAGACATGGGACACTCGGACATGGGGACACCTGGACATGGACACACTGGACACAGGGACACCTGGACTCAGGACACGGGGACACTGGGACATGGGACACCTGGGTGCTGGGAAACCTGGGCATGGGGACACCCAGACAGGGGGACACCCAGACAGGGGACACCCAGACATGGGGACACCCAGACATGGGTGCTGGGACACAGCGGTGACAGCGCCGGCTCCAGCAGGGAAAGCGGCGTCCCGGTGACAGGGGAGGGACAATAAGGTGACAGGAGGAGGGACACGGTGGTGACGAGGGGGTGGGACACGGCAGCAGCACCGACCCGGGGCACGTCTGACCTGTCGCGGCGTCGGCGTCCGGGGGCCACGAGGCCACGGCGACAACGGGGGCGAGTCCCGGGGCGGGGGTTCCGCGGCCATCCTGGGGGGGGGGGGGGGGGGGGAGGCCGTTACCGAGCGCCGGGGCCGCGGCCCCCCCCCCCGGGGGGGGGGGGGGGTTCGGCGCCGGCGGCGCTCACCTCAGAAGGCGGAATAGCGCGCCCGCTCCCCGTAGGGGTCCCGCTCGAAGCGCTGCAGGTCGTAGAGCGAGGCCCGGGCCACCGAGGAGACGGGCGAGAGCTGGCCGCGCTCGTACGTGTACGCCTCTCCCACGGTGCTGGCCGCGGCGGCCGTGCGGCGCAGGGGGCTCCTGTCCCGGGTGTAATAGGTGGAGGAGGCGGCCGCCGCGGCGGCGGTGGCGGCGGCGGCGACGGCGGCCGCCGCGCCCGGGGTCGGCAGCAGCGCTCGGTCGTACGCGTCGAGGGCGGCGGGGAGGCGGCCGGCCATGGCCGTGGTGGCGGCGGCCACGGCCGAGGACTGGACCTGGGAGTACTGGGCGTACTGGGAGTACTGGGCCATGGTCTGCTCCGCGTAGGCGTCGTACGCGGAGGCCGCGGCGTAGGAGCGGACGCGGTAGCGCTTGTAGTAGTCGGCCATCCCGCCGTAGGCCTCATCGTAATACACGGTCTCCCCGTAGCCCGCGGCGTAGGGAGCGCGCACGGCCCCGTACTGCTCGTTATAGGCCTCGGCAAAGTCCGCCACTTGCCCCGGGCGATCGACCGGGCACTCCTTAGACCAGTGCCCCTCCTTCCCGCAGCGGTAGCAGCCGCTCTTGTCTCCCATCCCGGGCGCCGTCCGCAGCCGGCTGGTGGACAGCTGCACGCGCATCCGCTTGCCTTGGGGAGAGGGGGAGACCCCACGTCACCCGCGCCGCGGGGTCCCCGGGGCTGCCACGGGCACCCAGGGTCCCCCAGAGCTGCCACAGGCACCAGCACCGTGCCCGGAGTCCCCCAGAGCTGCCACGGGCACCAGCACCGTGCCCGGGGTCCCCCAGAGCCGCCTCCGGCACCGGCACCGGGGGGATGTCGAGGAACTGGGGGCAGCTGCAGGTTCAGCTCCGAGTGGGACCCCCAGGACGTGTGGCCCAGCCAGGGGAGGGACACTTGGGGACACTTTGGGCAGGAGGTGACAACCCCCAGCCGTTCCCATGCACGCACTGGAGGAGATTCCTTTGTTCTCCTCAGAGACACCCCCTCGAGCTGTGATTTTGCCATTTAATTGCTTCACCAGGATTAAATTATTTTAAAGATCGGGATGTCTGAGGCCCCCAGGAGCTGCCCCCAGCGCTGGCACTGTCCCAAGGGACCCCTGAGAGCCAGCACCGGTCCCTGAGACCCGTCCCTGGCAGTGGGAGACCCCCAGAGCCAGCCCTGGCACCAGCAGCAGCAGCAGCAGGGGGTCCCTGTGGTCCTGGGCAGGAGTTGGGGGGCAGAGGAGCCCCCCTGGTAGTGTTTGGACGCGGCAGCAGCGTCCGGCTGCGACTCCCGGCCTCATTTACCGTTATCACCCCGTTTCCCCCCGAATTCCGGCCCCGCAGGGACACCCCCGGTCCCACCAGGAGGCCCCAGGGGCAGAACCTGCCCCCAACCCGCCGGTTTTTGGGGCGAACGCTCCAGAATTCCTCACAAAGCCGGCGCTGGGGGAGCCGCTCCGCCCCGACACGGAGCCACCACGGGCACGGAACCGACACCGGCCGAGGGACACGGGGAGGGGACACGGCACCGACAGCCCCCAACGAGACCACAAGAGGCACCGAACGGCCCCTCGGACGCCGCGGCACCGAGATGAGTTTGGGCGACGCCCCGACCCGGCCGAAGCCCCCACACCCCTCCCCGCCCTGCCTGGTGCTCCCCCAGCCCGGGCTCACCCTGGAACTCGGTGTTGTCCAGCCCCCGGATGGCCTCCACCGCGTCCTCCGCCCGCTCCATGTGCACGAAGGCGTAGTCCTTGACGATGTCGCACTCGATGACGGGGCCGTACTCCTCGAACTTGGCGCGCAGCTCCAGGTTGGTGCAGGCGGGGCTGATGTTGCCCACGTGCAGCTTGGTGGAGGCCTTGCTCTTGTTCTTGCTGGCCTCCACGTTGATGCAGACGCCGTGCAGCTTGTGGTGGTGCAGGTTGCGGATGGCGTCCTCGGCCGCCGTCTTGTCCTCGATGTGCACGAAGCCGTAGTTCTTGATGATGTCGCACTCCAGCACCTTCCCGTACTGCTCGAACAGGGAGCGGATCTCCTGCTCCGTCGCCTCCCGCGGCAGGTTCCCGATGAACAGCTTCACCATCGCGACCCGCCTGCGCCCGGACAGCGCCGTCAGGGGACCCCCCGGGACCCTCCCCATCCAGACACGGGCCCCCGCGGGGCTCCGGGGCACAGGATCCCCCCAGGGGAACACCCCAAACCTCGGGGGGGATCCCCAGGGCTGCGCCCCCAAGGCGAACGTCTGCATGTCCTCGGGGCTGAGCCCCCAAACACCCCGAATAGCTGTGTGTGTGTCCCCAAGGCTGAGCCCCCAAACACCCCAAAAAACACCCCAAATTAACACCCTG
>NW_020898034.1:0-2841 GCF_003984885.1 Neopelma chrysocephalum
CAAAGGAGTGTGAAATTGCACTCTCAATCCCAGCTGGGAAGAAAAATTCCCCTGCTTCCTCATGTCCTGACCACTCCAGACTGGAGTTCCTGTAGCTTTTTCCTTCTTTGTGGGAAATTCAATGGACAGAGGAAAACACAGAACTGACCCCAAAGCAGAGAGAAGCTCTGGGGCCACAGCACCTGCTCCCCCCTCTTCTCATCCCTTCAGTAGATGAAGAAATGGCCCTGTTTCCCCTCAATGTACTATGCAAATCCTCCTTGAAAGCATAGGCATAATCCCATTTGCCAGCCAGATCCACTCTGGGCTGCTTCAAGTGGCTGTGAAAGCATCTTGCCTGGGGCCAAGTGCCCCTTCCACAATTGCTTTACCTGTGGAAAAAAGCAGGGAAAGCTGTTTTTTGTGTGAGCACCCTTCATGTCTCAGTGTTTGTGATCTTGTGAATCCTCATGAATCTGGAAGAGTGGCAGATTATCTGTTGTCCTAAGATATGTAGGTGGAGATTGTTTTGATCTGTGTTTAAATCTTCCTTGAAAATACAACTGATAGAAAGCAATGTTAAAAAAAAGAAAAAAAAGAAAAAAGTAAATAAAAAGAAGAAAAGGAAGAAAAAAGAGAAAAAGGAGAATGAAAGAAAAAAAAAGACAGGAAAACAGGAAAAATGTGACAAATAATAAAATAGAAAGAAAAAAGAAAAAAAGGGAGGGAAGGAAGCAGAAAGAAAAAATGAAAGAAAAAAAAGAAAAAGAAAAGAGAAAAGAAAAAGACAGAAAAACAACGGAAAAAAAACGTATTAGCCTCGCTCCACTCACGTGCAAATGGCCGCTATGATCCACCGCAAGGACTACAACTCCCATGGTGCTCCGCGCAAGGCGCAGGCGCGGCGGCAGGCGTACGGGGGCGTGGCCAGGCGCTGATTGGCTGCGGTGGTGTTCTCGAAACGCGGTGCGCGCGCAGAGTGCCGTGTTCGCTTCCGGGAATCGGTGATGGCGGCGGGGCCTGCTTCTGTCTGTGTGAGCTGGCGGGGGGTGCGGGCTCTGGGGATCCCCTTGGGGGCTGCGGGGAGCGCGGCTGTGGGTGGAAAGGCTGGAGGGCTCGGGAGGGTTTGGCTGGGAGGGTTCGAGGGTTCCCGAGGGTCAGAGCGCAGGGCCTTGGAACCCTCTCGGGGGCCGCGGGGCCCGGGAGCCTCCCAAGAACCCGGATGTTCGATTCGGGTCCTCAGAAAGTCCTTCGGAAAAAAAAATTCAAAAGCACCCAACCAAAAAAAGAACCCTAAAAAAAGGAAAAGTGAGGAAAAGGTGGAGGAAAAACTGCAAGGGCCAGGATGATTTTATTACTTTGCTTCAGTTTTTCCTTGGTC
The DNA here is from genome assembly GCF_003984885.1 of Neopelma chrysocephalum. Taxonomy (NCBI): domain Eukaryota; kingdom Metazoa; phylum Chordata; class Aves; order Passeriformes; family Pipridae; genus Neopelma; species Neopelma chrysocephalum. The sequence goes on from NW_020898034.1 coordinate 1,361, forward strand.
TTCTCCTTCTCAGATTGTTTACTCCCTTCCTTTACAGAAAGCTCTTCTGCTGTTGTGTGGTTTTGGGGTCCCTTAGAGACTTTTAGGGATCCCTGAGGAGGTTTTGGGGTGTCTCTGAGGGGGTTTGGTGTCGTGAGGCGACTTAGGGAGGAGGTTGAAGGTCCCTGAAAGGGGTTTGGGAATCCCTGAGGGAGTTTTGGAGTTTCCGAGGGAATTGGGAGGTCCTGGTAGGCTTGCGGGGGGGTGTCTTTGAAGGAGTTTTGTGGGTTTCTAGGGGGATTTCAGAAGTCCCACACAGTTTTGAGGATCCCTGAGGGGGTTTTTGGGGTCCCTGAAAGGGCCTGGGGGGTCCGAGGTGGGTTTTGCAGGTCTCTGAGAGGGTTTAGGGGATCCTGGGGGGGAATGAGGTCTCTGAGGGGATTTGTGGGGTCCTTGAGGAGGTTTTGATGGGTCCAGGGGAGGATTTCTGAGGGGATTTCAGGGGTTTTGAGGGGATTTTATGGGGTCTCTGTGTTGACAGACCAACCCCAGGGAAAGGGGGTCCTAATTCCCCCCCTGAACCCCAGAGACCCCCAAAACTCAGCAGACAGAGACCCCACAGGGAGGGGTGCCCGGGGGTCCCCTAAAGCCCAGCAGTGGGGTTCAGGGGCTCCCCCAGCCCCCAGGGGAGGGGTCCTGGGGGTGCCTCTGAAAATCCAGGAGGAGAGATGTACCACATCTGGGTAAGGGGATCCCAGTGCCCCCAGTGTATCCCAGTGACCCTCAGTATGGCCCAGTAACCCCCTCAGTGACCACCCAGTGTGTCCCAGTGACCTCCCACTGCCCCCCAGTATGGCCCAGTGATCCTCCAGAGAGCACTCAGTAACCCCCAGTATGGCCAAGTCACCTCCCAGTGTCTCCCCGTGTGTCCTGGTAATCTCCCAGTAACCCCATGGTTCCCCCCCAGTGTGTCCCAGTATCCCCCAGTAATCACCCAGTGCCCCCCAAAGCCCCACAACTGTTCCCAACGTGTCCCCAGATGCCCTTGGCCTTTCTGTGAGCGTGGGATGGGGGGCATTTTCGGTCAGAGGGTTCAGGGGGGGCTCCTGAGGGAAGATGGAGGATTGGGGACATCAGGAATGGGGTTTGAGGACAGTGGGGAGGGGGTTAGGGACAGGGGAATTGGAGATGTCAAGGGGGGAATTGGGGACACCAGAAGGGTCTTGGGGACACCAGGGGGGTCTCAGGACTCACCTGCTCATAGGGAAGCCGCTCCTCTCCTGCTCTAGGCCCCATTAACCCCCCCTAAATGTCCCCCAACCACCCTTTTTTTCCTTTAATCCCCTCTCCCCGAATACCTTTGACTCCTCAATGCCCCTAAGACCCTTTTAATTCCCCCAAATGCACCCAAAATCCCCCAAACCCCTCCAAATCTCCATCCAACTCCCCTCAGATCCCCCAAATCTCCCCCAGCCTCCCCCCCAAATCCCTTCCACCCCCCC
>NW_020898034.1:2941-7306 GCF_003984885.1 Neopelma chrysocephalum
TAGTGGGCTGTACTGGGGGCACTGGGCTGTACTGGGAGGGCACTGGGGGGGCTCAGGTGTCCCACGACAACGTGGCCCAGCTCCAGGAGAGATCTGGGGAGCAGTGAGGAGGTACTGGTCTGTCCTGGTCTGTCCTGGTCTGTACCCCCAATCCCCAAAGCCCCTCCCCAGCTCCCCCAGGACCTTCCCGGACCCCAAAGCCCCCCAGGCCCCCCCAGGCCCCTGAGTTGGTCCTGCTGCCCCTTGAGCATCTGCAGCTCCTGCAGAACCAGGCATTTCTTTGCTCCCCACAGGGTGGTTCCCACCCCCAGAATGGAATCTGGAGGCAGCAGGATGTGCACAGTGCTCCCATTTCCTACAGTGCAAAGGGGCTGCAGGGAATGATTCCCCTGCTCTTGCAAATCTGCCAAAACCTGCAGGGCACAGAAGTGGGAGCTTCAGGAATTTGCTGGCCTTGGGAGTGGAGCTAACAGGGTATTGAGAGGAACATATCTCTCAAATACAATCTCTGTGCATACACAATATCTGTCTGGACAGGCAGATAAAGCAATAATCAGATATATTCTGTATCATATATATGGCACATATTCTATAGAATCCATCCTTAGGTGTTGTATGATAGATCTGTAAGATATTACAAATAATAAGCAATAATAAGGCAAGAGTCCTCCTTAGGGACACACACTTCAGAAGGGAACTTGCACTTGACCCCCCCTCTCTTCAGCTTTGAGCCCCCCGGTGCCACAGAGGGGGACAGAGCTCCTGTGGAACATTCTATTCCACTGACACAGAGCAAGGAATCAACCCAAACTATTGGGTGGGTTTGTTCCCTGGGGGTCTCTGCAGCAGCAAGCCCAGCACCACCCTGACTGCTCTGGGCTGTGCAGGCATTTGTGCTTCTGCCTGTCTCACACACACAGAAAAGTCTGGGGTAGTGCTGCCCTCAGGAAACCCCCACCCCCCTTGGTCCAGCTAAAGCCATGGAATTTGTCTTTGTTTCCCTTGGGTTCAGGGTCAGGCTGTGCCTGTGTCCAGCCCAGAGGCTCAGAAAAGCATTTCTCCCGTCCCACTGCAATCTGCTGCTGCAGACAGGACCCAGGCACTGGTGGCCCTGGGAGTGAACAGCAGAGTGTTTCCAGGGGCTCTCTGAAGGAACACAAGTGTCCAAAGAAACCAGCACAAGTGTCCAAAGAAGTCCCAGTCCTTCATCCCTGAATGAGCTCATTCAGCCCAGGAAAAACTGTCTAAGTTTTATTTCCATGGAAGGAGCTTTTTCCCCCTTTAACACCAGTTTAGTTCCAAACTTGTTTCTTCATTTCCTCCCAGTTTCCCTGAAGGACACTGACAGGGACAATGGACACTGACAGGGATCACAGAGTTTGTCCCTTGGCCATACAGCTCCTGCTGTTTGGCAGCACAGGAGAGGTTAATTAGAGCCCAGGCTCCAATCGCAGGGCACCCATTGGATCAGCACTTGGGGATACAAACTGACTTTGGGCTCAGGATGCAGCCGTGAGCAGAGATTTCCCTGCAAAGTCTGCGGTGAGTCAAGCTCTGGAGAGGAGATTGTGCCCCATGGATGGGATTGCAGAGGCTCCCTCAGGTCCCCAGCAGGAATCATCACTCTCTGCAAGTCCCTGCCAGGAGGTTGTAGCCAGGTGGGGGTGGGGCTCTTGTGCCAGGAAGCAGCAGTAGGACAAGAGGGCTGGGTCTTGAGCTGTGCCAGGGGAGGTTTAGGTTGGAAATTAGGAAGCAATTTTTTGCCAAGAGAGTAATCAGGCCTTGGAATGGGCTGGGCAGGGAGGGGGTGGAGTCAGCGTCCCTGGAGGTGTTGAAGGTGAGAGTGGATGTGGCCTCAGTGCCATGGTCTGGGAAGCACGGCGGGGTTGGATCCAGGGTTGTACTTGATGATCTCGGAGGTCTTTTCCAACGGGGCTGATTCTGTGATTCTCTGATTCCCATTCCTATGGCAGCACATGCTTGAGACTCTATCCCCAGGGTGATAGAGATGTCTGTCCATATCTATCTCCAAGGTTAGTGTGTAAATGTGTGGTGTTAGCAAAGCAGGCTAAGTTCTGGGATGGTTGTAGAAGGAGAAAGAAGCCCAGAGGCCAGTGCAAGCAGGCAGCCCTCAGCTTGCACCTCATGTCCCCTCCCTGCAGGTTCGTGTCCTTGAGCCCAGGCCCTGAGGTGAGGCTGAGAAGTGACGCGGAGGTGAGCCCAGAGCTGTCCCTGAGGTGAGGCTGAGAATAAGTGCAAGGCAGAGGTGCTGCTGAGGAACACAAACTGTGCCTGGCCACGCAGCCTGCAAGGAGGAGCAGAGACAGCCCTGGCAGTGTGGGGGGCCAGGTTGTCCCTGTGGCTTCCCCTGCAGGCCCTGGCTGTCCCTGCTGGGCCCCTGTCCATCCCCATCAGGTCCCTACCTGTCCCCCCTGGCTGAGCTCCCCCCAGGAAGTGCCGTGGAGCTGAAGCTGCTGCCATCCCCCCCCTGCAGCCGCTGGCCCAGCCAAGGGAGCAGCAAAGGCAGGGCCAGGAGCAGAGGCAGCAGCAGGGGAGCCCTGGGGGGGCCGGGAAGCTCTTGTGTGGGGCAGGAAAGAGGCGCTGGGCACGAGGCCGGGGCTGTGCTGAGCAGGCCCAGCCCTCACATCCCCCCAGCCAACGCCGGCTGCCCGGGGGGCACAGGAGGGACCCCCAGCTTGTGTTCCCCACACTCAGCTGTCAGAGAGAGAGCCAAGGGACAGGGCCATGGGCAGGGCCACAGGTGAGGGACAGGCAGGGCCATTGCAGGGCCACGGTGAGGGCACAGCCTGTGGCAGCAGAGCTGCCCAGGGCCGGGGGCAGCCGGGGGTGTTGGTAGCAACCACTGCTGGGGCCGAGCAGACCACGAGGCCTCTTGCAGAGCCCTGGAGCAGCCTCCCACTTGCCAGCCCTGCCCTGGTGTGGTGTCAGTCTCCCCTCTGTACAGTACAGTCCCCTGAAAATATTTAGGGGGGCCTTTTGTGTCTATTCCTGATTGCTGATTGATGCTGGAGATCTGACGACCCCTCTGCAATCCCATGCATGGGGCACAATCTGCTCCCCAGAGCTTGACTCACTGCAGACTTTTGCAGGGAAATCTGTGCTGGCAGCCCGAGTATTTCACGAGCCCCACACTCCCCCCAGGATATTTGGGGCGAGTTCCCCCTTCCTGGGTACCCGCGGGATGTGGGGCGATTGTTCTCCTGCTGTTGCTGCTCCACCCTTGGGGGCTCTTGGGGGTGGGTGGGAGGTGTTTTTTGGGGGTGCTGGGCTGGGTTTGCGGCAGAGCCCCGGCGGTGGGTGGGGGGATGCGGGTCCCCCCCACGGTGGGGGTTGGTGTTGCTGGGTCAGGCCCCGCCGGCTCCATTGTCAGTCCGGTGCCGGCGGGGGGGGACACAGTGGTTTTTGGGTCCCCCGGGAGTGCCGGGGGTGGGTGTGGAGACCGGGAGCTGCCGAGTGTGGAGGGTGGAGCGGGGCGATGCCGGAGCTGGGGGACCCCTGGCAGCCTGGAAGGGGGAGCACGGAGAGGGAGGAGCCCTGGGACCCCCAGGAGCCTGAAACGGGGGGCATGGAGAAGGGGAAGCCTGGACAGTGGGGACCCCTGGGATCCTTGAGAGAAGAAAGTGGAGAACGCGGAGAGGGGGAATGTCTGGGAATGCGGCACCTGGAAGGCGAGAGTCAGAAGAGAAGGGACCATTGGGACCCTCAAAACTCACAGCATCCCTAAGTGGGATCCCTAGCATCCCAGAGAGGGGAGACCCTCTGAACCCCAGAGGGGAGAGACCAGAGAGGGGGAACTTCTGGGAGAATTTTTTTGGGCTGAATCTTCATATTTTGGAGTATTTTTCAGCTGAATCTCAACTTTTTGCAGTTTGGGGGGTTCATCTCACTATTTCTGAGGGGTTTGTTTCCTGAATCTTGGTTGTTTGGGTTTTTCTGGGCTGAATCTTGGTGTTTTGGAGGTTTTTATGGTCACAGGATGCCCAGTGAGTTCTAGAGATGGACTTGGGCAGGAGGAACCCCCAAGCCAATGCGCTCAGCCCTTGTTTTCTCCCCCCATCAGGATTTGTCCTTCCCAAAGCTTGGGCAGATGGAGGAGGAGGCTGCGAGGAAGAGGAAGATGCCTTGGGCCCCCCAGGCAGGTGAGGAGGAAGTCAGTGTCCCTTTGGGCGGGTGTTGTGCTGGCTCTGGCAGCCCAGCATGGCCCCCGGCTGCAGGACAACCCCGCTGCCGCCGCCGTCCTGCCGGGGCCGGAGTTGGGGGGATGTCCTTGGCCTTCCCTGTGGGCCGGAGGCAAATCCCCTCCCTGTCCTTCTTGCTTCCTGCCCCAGGCCCCGAGCTGAGGAC
>NW_020898035.1:0-4560 GCF_003984885.1 Neopelma chrysocephalum
TGCTTTCTAACAGTAAAAATGCAGTGTCAGAGGGTTTTATTGTCCCAACGATTCTGGAGGAGTTTTTGTGACAGCAGTAGAGGTCTGATGAGAAGCGCCTGAGAGAACTGGGTGTGTTTAACACGGAGAAAAAGAAGTTCGGGGGGGCCTTAGAGTTCTCTACGATGACCTGAAAGGAGGTTGTAGCCAGGCGGGGGATGGCTTGTTCTCCAAGGGAACAAGCACTATGACAAGAGGAAAAGGCCTCAAGGTGCGCCAGGGGAGATTTCTAACGGATCTTAGGAAAAATTCCTTCACCAAAAAGCTTATCAAGTTTGGGAACAGACTGCCCAGGGAAAAGGCTAACTCCCCATCCTTGGAGGCATTTAAAAAGCCTGTTGATGTGTCGTTGGGGACATGGTTTATTGGTGGAATAGGCAATGTAAAGTTTACAGTTGGACTAAAGATCTCAAGGGTCTTTTCCAACCTCCATGACTCAGAGATTTAATTAATCTCAACCAGTTGAGTTGAGCTTAACTCCAACACTGGAATCAGGGCTTGGAATCCAACATCCTCGAGGGTCCCTGCGAACACGGATATTCCATGTGACTGCCACTGAAGAGCAGATGATAATAAATGCAAAAGAATGAAGAATGGAAGTTCTTGGAAGAAGATTAACTCCAAGGCAGCCTTAAGCATTACACCAGGGCTACTGGGAGTTGCTGAGCTGGGGTGGGGACGAGGGTGGGGCTGGCCTGGCTGTGATGTGATCTGGCTCTTGTGACATCACAGGGATTGTGTCACAATGGGGGCAGCTAGAGATGGCCCCAGAAGGTAACGCTGTCCCAGTCGAGCCTGGACAAGTGGTGAGTGCACACACACAGGGGCGAGGCTGCGCTGGGCAAGGGCCGGGGCCGAAACACTGCCCCTGGGGCTGGGCTCTCCCTCTGCATCCAGGGGCAATCCCTCACCAGAACACCTGGGGCCCGGAATGGTGCTGCTGCTGCTGGGGCAGTGGGACAGGCCTTGCTGCCTGCCAGCTGCCCTGGAGCCCTCTCCTTCCTGCTCCACATCCCCACTGCTCCCATCCGCACCGCCCTCACCTCTAGCTCCTTCCCTCTCTTTCAGCGCCACTCAACCCCTTCTCTCTCCTCCTGCAGGCCATGGCTGCGAAAATGTTTCTTTTCGTCCTTTTGCAAACCCTCATCCAGTACCCACAGATGGTGGGTGATGGGCTGGATGAGGCCACCCGTGCGCGCATGGAGCTGCGTGCAAAGCTCCTGGACAGGGAGATGACTCGGCTGCTGCAGGAGCTGGAGCAGAACAGCCTGGAGCGCAGTGCCAGGGCCTGGAGAGCCCTGCTCTGGGCTGCCTTGCAGCAGGAGCACTTCTGGGCTCTGGCTGTAGTCCTGGGCCTCCTCTTGTGGCTGTGGTTTGTCTGCCGGAGAGGGAGCCACCAGCCGGGCAACAATGGTGAGGAGGAGGAGGAAGAGGAAGACGGAGAAGACAATGAAGATGTCTGTGAAGAAGAAGAAGAAGAAGAAGAAGCAGCTCCTTTTGAGACTGCCTTGAGACGGGCTTTAGCGCACCCGGTAAAGTGGCCTGTTCAGGATCTGAAGAGAGGTTGCGAAGACACAACTGTCCTGATGGGACACTTCACATTTGTCTTTGGACACCTCTTTTCAGACGGTTCATACCCAGTGCCGCAACAAGCCATTGGGGTGGGCAGTGCCTTTGAAGGCTGGACTCCCTGGGAGGAGGATGTTGTGTACTGTGTCCTCGTACCCCTCACTCCTCCCCCGGGGCACACCTTCCATCTGGAGATGGACACTTCAGGGCGCATACCCGGCAGGAACTTCTTCATCCGCGTGGAGCCGGTGTGCACCTGCCCAAGGGAGCAGCAGGACGAGAACGTGCTGTGCTCCCTCCACCACCCAGAAGAAGAGCAGAGGAGGAATGAGGAGCCCAACTTTCTAAACACCCTCTGCACCGGCTCCTACCTCGATGTGGAGAAAACTGCCCGCTGGTTCTACCAGTTGGTGAGAGCGGCCTGGCCGGCTTTGCCTCAGTCACACAGTTGGCGATTAGTGCTGCTGCCCTCCAGCCGCTGCTGCAAATTCAAGGTGACCAGAGGCGGAGAGAGCCTGACAGTTGAGCTGCTCTTTGGGGTGCAAGTAGGCAATTCAGACATCTACGTGAGCAGTCAGCCTACAGAGGCCCTCTTCACCCCAAGCACAATGTGGCCTGAGACCTACGCCGTGGCAGAGATGAGGTTCTTCAGCCACATTGCCAATCAGGCTCCACGTGACAGCCAGCACCTCAAGTGCCTGCAGCTCTTGGCCCATGTTCTGGTGGGCATAGGCTTCTCCACTTATACGATGAAGACCATTGTGATGCACCTCCTGAACACCATGCCTCTGTCACTGTGGGGCAGGAGGCAAGTCCTGCGGCGGCTGGGGGATACCATGGAGTACCTGCGCGGCTCCCTGGAGGACAAACGCCTTGACCACTTTGTTGTGGGCAACCAGAGATTTCCTCAGGAGATTCTCTTGCCCCCGGATGTCAAAACCGCCGAGCCACCCAACCTCTTCCATCGCCTGGCGCAGGATCCGGCCGCCCACACCCAGGCTATGATGGAGTACCCAGAACTCAGAGATCGGATCGAAAGAATTTTCCTCTACGGCCAGTGAAAGAGGTCTTCACCTAGAGAGCTGTGCTTGTGGGGCTCACAGCTGGTCCAAGACAACCACCTCATACCACAAGGAAAAAGAGAGGAGGACGTGAGACAGAGAGAACAAAGAGAAAACCCTGTGCAGCAGCACTCCGCCATCAGCATTCACCTCTCAGCAGTCTGCCCGGCACAGCATCCAGTGATGGCCAGAGGGGCTACAAAGATGACTTTCATCCTCCTTTCCCCTCACATTCTCATGGCCATTGTGGCCATTTCAGATGGGCCCAGGAATTCTTTCTGGCAGCTCCAGCTGCTCAGGGATCAAGCGAGAGGCGTCGCTAACATTCCTAAACTGTATCTCTCCTTGTTCCCTGAAGGGACATCAGTAGGTCAGCATTGCACACACTGTGTGGGACCTGACCTGAAATTTTTTTTAATATATACTTTAGAATATTTTATTTATTACATATATTTTTAATTAATATTTCATACATATCTTGATATTTATTATAGCATATATATATATATATATATTAAACCTAATATTATAGTATTTTAATATATTAGTATAGCATTAATAAATCTCTCCCAGTGTTTCCCCCTGTCCCCTTAAGGGACACCTTCAGGTCAGCCTTGCACCAAGACTGTCTTCCCCAGACTCTGTTGGAGCTGACCTTAATTTTTTAATAGATAACTACGTAAGTTTATAATTTTTAGATATCTAGATAATATATACTGTAGGCAATTTATTTGATATAATATTATTAGTACATAAATATAGCACCAATAGATCTGTCCCGACACATAGTAATGCCCTGTAGTCACTGCATTTAGGACTGGAATCCAGAAACTGCTTTCCCCTGGCTTCAATAAAGAGTGCTATTCTAGAATCTGGATCGTGCAAGTTTGTATGGAACTCAACCAGGCCTGGGGACCCCTGGTGGTCTAGTGGTTAGGATGCGGCGCTCTCACCGCTGCAGCCCAGCTTCGATTCCCGGTCAGGGATACTCCCCCGGGCAGATGGAGCTCGTCAGCCCTGTAAGGCCATCCATCTATGCGAAGGTCACTCTAAACAAACCTACGTCCTGAGGACCTCACTGCCATTGTCCAAGCTCGCTTGGCCCTGGCAGATGAACCTTGGGATTAAAGGGTGGGCTCAGTTCAGCGCAGGCTGTGTCTCACCTAAAAAATCCATTGCCCAGGCTTGAAAGGTAAAAGACCTTTCCCAAAATCTTCGTTCGCGAAGACTGGCCATACAACCAGGCCTAGAGTCTTAGTAAATCACACCAGCTGTGAGTCTGTGCTCGTGAACAGTCACATTGAGCTCGACCTAACTGAGAGTGCTGAATGGCTTCTCATCCCAAATTAGGCCTCCTGCCACCCGGCCCCTCTGCTCATCAGATCACAGAATGCCTTGGGCTGGAAGGGACCTTAAAATTCACCTGGTTCCAACCCCCCTGCCATGGGCAGGCACACTTTCCAGTTGACCAGGTTTCTCCAAGCCCCAGCCCACCAGGCCTTTAACACTCTGTCATGGTTTGAGAGCCCCAAAATCCAATTCCCGAGTCCTAGCCCCCCTCCCACATCTCAACCTAGTGTGAGATGGGTTTTCCAGACACCACACGAGACTCAAAATGGGGGGAAGGGATTATATATTACCATGACTGTACAAATGAATATTACAATACATTACACACATAATCTCAACTATCTCTACCACGATAAAGCAGTATTTACAATGGATCAAATCTCTTCTTCCTCCAAATAGAAGTCCAGGAGGGAAGAAGGAAGAGATCCTTTCTACTTTCAGAACAGCAGTGTCTCTAGGCCAGCAGGCTCTCCTCTTTCATGCAGCAGCTGTGGCTGAATCTTTTATCATTACACACGAGGGAGGCCTCCAAGCCCCTCTC
>NW_020898036.1:0-5056 GCF_003984885.1 Neopelma chrysocephalum
GAGCCCACTGACTGGCCATGCCACAGCCTCAGGAGCTGCACTGAGTTTCAGGGACCTTCCACAAACCCCCTTTCCATGATTTCCATCCCCTCCCTTTGATATAGAGCCCCTCAAGATTCGAGCCACACAAGATTTGAATCAAACTTTGCAATTTATTTTTAAATCAGTAGCTGTTGCTGGACAGTTGTGATTAAGCAATTGAATTGTGAATGTTGCATGCTTGACTCATCTTTTATTTTAAGGGAAAGAGAAGACAATCCCAAGAGGAAAGGACTGTCTGGACAAGAACCTCCAGCAGTGACATCAGCAGGACTGAGCAGTTCCTGGGGGAAAGGTAATTCCAGCTGTGGGGGATTGTGACCACCAGTTCATTGACCCCCTGCTCAAAAGACTCCAGTGGAGAGAAGAACTGCACCTGCAGACTAATTAACATGAGAAATGAGAGACATAACTAGCAAATCGGGGGGTTAGTGCTAATTAATAGAAAAGTGATGCAACTTGTAACCAATGAAAGCTGATGCCTTTGTTTATTAAACCTTAAAAATAGTTTAAAGTTTTGATGATGAGTGAGCCAGACTTTTGTGGGAACCCCCCAACTCCTGCTTTGGCCAACTGGAATAAAATACAGAACCATAGAATCGTAGAATCACAGAATCAGCCGAGTTGGAAAAGACTTCCAAGATCATCAAGTCCAACCCTTGATCCAACACCACCGTAGTTCCCAGACCATGGTACTGATGCCACATCCAGTCTCATCTTAAAAACCTCCAGGGATGGTAAATCCACCACCTCCCTGGGCAGCCCATTCCAATGGCTGAGCACTCTCTCTGTATATAATTTCTTCCTAATCTCCAACCTAAACCTCCTCTGGTCCAGTTTAAGACTGTGCCCTAAGGCTGGCTGCCTGCAAGAAGAGACTGACCCCCACCTGGCTACAGCCTCCTGTCAGGGAGTTGCAGAGAGTGATGAGGTCTCCCCTGAGCTTCCTCTTCTCCTGATTAAACAACCCCAGCTCCCTCAGCCTCTCCTCTTAGGACTTGTTCTCAAGTCCCTTCACCGGCCTCGTTGTTCTTCTCTGGACCTGCTCCAGCCCCTCAATGTCCTTCCTGAAATGAGGGGCCCTGAACTGGACACAGCACTCGAGGTGTGGCCTCTCGAGCACTGAGTACAGGGGAAGAATCACTGCCCTGGTCCTGCTGCCACACTCTTCCTGAGCCAGGCCAGGATCCATTGGCCTTCTTGGCCACCTGGGCACACTCTGGCTCATGTTCAGCTTCCTGTCAATCCACACTCCCAGCTCCCTTTCTGCCTGGCTGCTCTCCAGCCACTCTGTCCCCAGCCTGTGGGGCTGCAGGGGGTTGTTGTGGCCAAAGTGCAGGACCCGGCACTTGGCCTTGTTGAACCTCATCCCATTGGAATCAACCCAACTGTGGAGGTCCCTCTGCAGAGCCCTCCTGCCTTCCAGCAGATCGACACTCCCCCCAACTTAGTGTCATCTGCAAAGTTGCTAATGGTGGACTCGATCCCCTCATCCAGATCATCGATAAAGATATTAAACAGAACTGGGCCCAACACTGATCCCTGGGGGACACCACTGGTGACCGGCTGCCAAGTGGATGCAGCACCGTTCCCCAGCACTCTCTGGGCCCGGCCCTCCAGTCAGTTCTTAACCCAGCAAGCCAGTTCTGAACCCAGAAATGTCTCTCCTCGGTGTGTGAATTGGTGCTGTGCACTGGGGAACGAGCCCATGGTTGGGACAACAGTTTTTGGTGACTCAGATGGGACTTGACTTAGTGCCTCAGTGCCTCAGTGCCTCAGTCCCTCAGTGCCTCAGTCCCTCAGTCCCTCAGTCCCTCAGTCCCTCAGTCCCTCAGTCCCTCAGCCCCAATCACCGACTCCTCCAGACAACGGGGCTCGGGCGAACGACCCCCAGCACACACCGACCTTGTGATCGGGGACTTGAGACGAGCAGCCCCGAAGCCGGGATGACCCATGACCCTACGGCACAACGCTCCATGGAGGTGTTTCATTGGGAAAGGGGGGACTGGGCACTGACACAGAAACTGGAGGATTTGGGGCTGGGGCTCTGCATCAACTGCAGGAGCAAATATTTTGTTTGTACACTTTGGTGATGTGTGTCTTGGATTTTTGGTATTGGCCACACACGTTTTCATACTTGAAGTATTTTGCACGCACATTTTCCCACTCGGAGTTGGTAGTGTGAAAACTTGGGTTGAAGTTGTGTGCATTTGGATTTTGGGAGTGTGAAAACTTGGGTTTAAGGTGTGTGCACTTGGATACTGTATGAAACATTGGAAATTTTGGTACCAAAACGGGTTCCTCTGCTTCTGTAGAAATTCCCCTTTGTTCTCCCCTTGAGTGGATCCTGAAGAATTGGAGTACTCAAGATAATTGAAAAGACATTGTAATCAATTCATATTGTGGCCTCAATAAGAATTAGATAATGGTGAAAAAAGGGCAGAAAATGGGTTTTGAAATATAATACAATTTTACCTTTACCGTTATTTTGCAGGAGAAAAGAAAAGTGGAATGAAGTCCCTTATGTAGGTTTAGTTTTCACTTTAAGATATATTTCAGATGCAAGAAAAAATTGTGGTTTAGTAGATTCAAAGTATTAAAAGGGGATATATCTTCTGGTTAATGACAAGAAGAAAAGAGATGAGGGTAAAGGTTTTTTTTGTGTGAGACAAAAACCTTAAAAATATGCAAACTCTGAAGAGGAATTCCAATTACGGGCAGCTCCTCCTAAGTGAGGATTAAAGCAGGAGGTGGGCCAGTGAATCTGGTGATGAAGAAGTTGTTTTTGATGCAAACCCTGTTTCCAGTAGGACCAGAGGAAAAGATAAGTTGGTGTCACAAGCACCTTTAAGGCAGCAGTGGGACCTGAGGGGAGGCCGTGGAAGTGCCAGTCACCACTTCAGACCTGCTGAGCTGGAAACAGCAAGAGGGTCATAATTGCACTGATCTGAGGGAATGTGGAGTGTGATTAAAACTGGGATGTTAACTCAGCATCCAAACTGGGGGGACATCCAGGCTCTCCTGGAATATTTGTTTATGCTTGAGGATGGAGGGCACCTTTAGAAAAGACTTGTGAAGGAGTAGTGGTGCAAAGAGAAGGATTAGATCAAAAGGTTGGTGAAATTCCATATCCTGATGAATTTCTCCCTAAGGATGCCTCCAAGTGGGATCCCAATCAGAGTGCGGGGTGAGATTCATTAAAACTTTATCAGAAAGTGATTTTGTATGGAAGCCAGAAGGGAGTGGAGAAACCAAAAAACCTTGCCAAGTTGAGGGAAGTGAAGCAGGGAGCAAAGGAGTCTCTGTTGGCTTTTTATGAGAGATTGTGTGAAGCAGCTCATAAATGGACTGATTTAGATCCAGAGTGAGGGAAGCAGGACGTTGTTTCAGAGGCTTTTTATTGGGCAGTCTGTGACAGACATTAGAAAGAAACCACAAAAGACAGAAGGCACAGACAGGATGGTTATTTCCCAATTGATGTCTATTGCATCTAAAGTATAAAATAAGAGGGGAGAGGTAGAAGGAGAAAAAGAGCCGAGCTAAATGACATCATTCATTGCTGGCTGCCCTGACTGACAGGGAGGGACAGGGAAGAGGCAGAGGGCAAGGTGGATTTTGGGAAGGAGGACATGAGCTAACACCCCTCCAAAAAGATCAGTGTGCCTGTTGGAGCCAGGAAGGGCACTGGAAAAAGGAGTGACCCCAACTGGCAAATGAACAAAAGGGGGAAAAAGAGAGGCAGGAACTATGGCAGAAATTGGGTTAGACTGAAGGAGACCAGAAGTGTCTCTTGCTGTTTCCCCAGCCCATCCTCTTGTTCCAACTAAGCTGGGCAAGGAAACGATTGATTTTCTAGTGGACACTGGAGCAGCTTTTTCTGTAGTTACTCGCTGTAAGGGACCTTGTAGTAAAACAAAAGTAAATGTTGTTGGTGCGACAGGGAGGAAATCCCTCAGACTGCTTTTACAACTCATGGAACTCATGGTTGGAAACACAAAACTAACTCATCGTTTTCTCTGAGTGTCCAGAGTGTCCTTTGCCATTGCTCAGATGGGATTTCCTATGCAAATTAAATGCACAGGTGACTTTTTCTGAGGACTCTTTCCAGTTGTATATTCCATCAGAAAATGCATGGGAAGTGCAGATCTGCCAACTCACCACGGAAAAACCCACAGAAAAGGAAATTCCCAGTGAAGTTTTGGATGCAGTTATGCCAATGGTTTGGGCATCAGGAATCCCTGGATGAGCAAGAAATATGAGTCCAGTAAAAACTGAACAGAAGCCAAGAGTCCAACTGGTAAGAAAAAACAAGACCTTTTAAAACTAGAGGCCCAATGGGGATTGGAACCATCAATAGACTCTGTCTTAGAATTCAGGTAATTAAGGAAAGGCCAATCAATTTAATACTCCAGTCCTCCTAGTGAAAAAGTCTAAGTCATCAGAGTATAGACTAGTGCAAGATTTACAGGAAGTTAATGCCCAGACAGCTGATGCTCATCCAATAGTCCCAAATCCCTATCCCTTCTTGCCTCAATGCCAGAGACTAATAAGTGCTTTACAGTGCTGGATTTAAAATATGCTTTCTTTTGCACACCTGTGACTGAAGAGAGTCAACTCATCTTTGCCTTTGAATGGGAAAATACAACTACAGATTGGAAGATGCAACTCTGCTGGACTGTCCTTCCACAGGGATTTCAGAACAGTCCTACAACATTTGGTAATATCCTGGCAATGGAGCTGGAACAGTGAAACTGTGTGAGTTGACACAGGCAGGTGGTCAGAACAACCACAAAACCACGGCTGAAATGCAAAGAATAAATTTATTTCATTCCCTCACTCCCCAGAGGATCCCAAAGCCACACCTGGCACAGACACCAAAGCGGGAACGCGGCACCGTCAGGCTCAGTCCATCCCCGCGGGCTCTGGGGCTGCTCTTTGCACCCACTGATCAAGGGCCCCGCACGCCTCGTTTCCCACCAGGCTGGGACCTCCCTGTGCTTGTCATCATCTCTGAGCT
>NW_020898037.1:0-8767 GCF_003984885.1 Neopelma chrysocephalum
GTTGAGAGGGTCCCCTGGGACGCTGCCCTGAGGGGCAAAGGAGTCCAGGAAGACTGGACATTCTCCAAGAAGGAAACCTTAGGGCACAGGCAGGAACAGGCTGTGCCCATGTGGCAGAAGACAAGCTGGCAGGGAAGCACAGCTGCTGAGGAGGGAGCTTTGGCTGGGACTCAGGGACAACACAGAATTTACAGCTTTGGAAGAAGGGGCAGCAATGCAGGAGAACGGCGAGGATGTCACCAAGTTAGGCAGGGAGAAAGTTAGAAAGGCAAAAGCCCAGCTCCAACTTAATTTGGCCACTGCTGTAAGAGAGAACAAGAAGAGCTTTTACAAAGACATCAACAAAGAGAGGAGGGAAAAGGAGAATCTCCATTTTTTATTGGATGCAGGGGGAAACATTGCCACAGAGGATGAAGAAAAGACTGAGGGCTTGATGCCTTCTTTGGGGTGCCCACAGCCTCCTCTGTAGGGAGGGATAAGTGCGACGGCTCTTGGGGTGCACTGGAGTGACTGGGCACAGGCACCTTTTCGTGGGGTGCCGGCACTGCCCCACTGTGGCTGCTTCCCTGGGGTGCTTTGGGCTTCCCTCTGCAGTAAGAGCAAGGAAATAACAGTCAGGGAAGTAGCATCCAAGGAAAGTCTCGGCAGTTCCTAGACTGGAACAGGAGTTAGAGAACAAGCACTGCCATTGCTCTTCCTCCTCACCTCCTTGAAAATCTTCTCTCCCTCACATGCCTTCTTTATGTTGTATCGCTCTCCGGAATGCTTTTTCCTTGGCATCAAGGACATCCATGATGTATTGAACAAAGAGCAACTCAGCTTCGCTGAGCTTGGGCATTCTCTGGAAAGTGCCATGGAGGGGAATGACTGGGAGAGGTGAGGATGAGCAGGCGGTGTGGGCAGAGGGGCAGCACTGGAATGTGCTCTCTTCCCTTCCCTGCTCTACAGCCTCTCCCTCGCTGTACTTCTTCTTCCTCCCTCGACACTGAAGTTTCTCAAAGAACCTGAAGAAATCAAAAGGGGAAAATAAGGATCAAAAGTGAAGGCAGCTGTTGATGGTGGTTGAGGGCAGAAAGGCTGCGTGTGCCCTGCCCTGTCGGGGAAGCAGCCACTGGAGGAGTCAGGAAGTGAGATTTACAGCAGGGCAAACCATTGGAGTTTGCAAGGGAGACGGGGAAAAAAGGCTTTTGGGCATCATCTCCACAGAATTCCCTGCTCCCAGTCCATGAACAGGGAGGTCTGGCCAGGGAGGGCAGCAGCAATGCCAGCACCTCTCCCTGCTTCTGGCAGGTGTTTCAGCAGAGCCTAAGGAATTTGGGGAGCCCCAGAAGGGACAGCGCTGGCTGGTGTGGCCGGGAATGAGCCCTGGATGGGAAAGGCATCTGGAAAGGATGGGAGCGAGTTCTTTAAAAGCCTCTCTGGGGAGCAGGGCAGGGAGAAATAGGGCAGAGCCGTCACCAGAGGAGAGTCTTGCTGGGAACTGGAGCAGAGAGGGATTTCCTTGTGGTGGCAGCAATGTGGGACCCCCAGAGCCTGACACCCACCCCAGCAGCAGTGCAGAGAAGGGCTGGTTGGGATGTGCTCTGACATCCGTGCCCATCGCTCCCACTCTGGGCTCCTTTGCTGGGTCTCTCCCAAAAGCAACACGTTTTAAACACAGGCAGGGGAGTGTTTGGCAGCGGCTCCCGCACGGCTGGGGGGCCTGGGGATGAGTTGCTCTTCAGAGTAAAGACTGTTGTTGGCACAGCAGTGGCACGGGCAGGGAGTAATTACCTTCTCAGCAATGATTTCCTACAGCGTCGGGGTTGGAAATCATCTTCATGAGGCTCAGAGCATGTCTGGGGATGGAGAAAGAGAGACTTGTAATATCAGAGTTTTCTTGTCATGCTCTGCAAAAAAACGGAGGCCAAAAGATTCTCCTCCAACCCAGCCCATTCTATACATGTGCAGGTCTGTGCCAGCAGCCACAATTTTTAAAAGAGCCTGTCCCCCCTTTCCAGTTTCCCTCTTCCCCCTGCCTCTGGAACGTGAATGAACTCCCAGAGCTCTCCTAATGGCATTGCTGCATGGCTGAAGGCAGGAGAGCAAAGCAAAACTGGGGAGAGTCGGGAAGGATGCCAGGACAAGCTTCCCCCAAGCAGGCTGAACCCTGCTGAGCTGGGGGTGCGGATGCTGCCACAAGCTCCAGGGTTGGCCAAACATCTCCTGTGCTACCCGGCACATGCATGGGGCTCCTCAACTGGGCTCTGCAGCTACAGGGCTTGAGTGACAGCTGTCTGTCAAAGGAGTTACTGGCTTACCTCAATGAGACAATGCAATATCAAATATGTAATGTAGAAGATCAACACCAATATCGCAAACTCGAATCTCTCCCGGGACTGTTTCATTGCTTTCTGCTGGGACAAAAGGAGACAAGTTCAGCAGGGCAGAGAGGGTTGCTCCTTCCATTCCCCATTGCCCTGAAGGACACATCCAGCAGTGCCCAGCAGCTCTCCTACCTCCCCTTTGTGTTCCTTGCCCTTCTCCAAGGCTGTGCGTCTGGAGATGTTCTTTTCCATAGGACACTGGCTTGTGAAAGCAGAGACTCCCTCGCTCTCTTTTCTCTTGCTGAGGAGATTTATAAGCAGCCCAGTCTTGGAGACCATCTTGGCACAGGCCAGCTGTAGCCCGGGCAGGCTGCAGTCCGTCCTCAGGGCTCGCTCCATGTGGGCCATGAACATCCTCAGGCCTTCGTCCGGCACCAGCAAGCGCAGGGAACGATCGACTGTGGTGTCAAAGTCCTCTCCTGGAACTGGCAAAATGTCTGAGCCCTCAGGGCTATCTGGCTTTTTGAGGAGCCTGGAGCCTTCCTCTTCTGGCTTCCAAGATGTCTCTGTGTTGTCTGGCATGAGGAGGAAGTGCCCACCTCGAGAGGAAGGCTCTCCTTCAGCCCTGTCCTCTACCCTGCTGATTGCAGCGGGGCCGTTGTTAACCAGCGGGTCAGACAGAAAATCCAGGTTCCTGCTTAGACCCTGCTTGGCTTTGGTTTCTCTGCCTGGGGGCTCTCCCTGGGCTTTTGCAGGGCCCAGCTCCTGATAGAAAAGTGGATTTTGTCCAACCCAATACTGGCTGTCGGTCTTCTTGTGTCCTTTCTTTTTCCAAATGTAGTTCTGCCTTGGAGACGGAGCTACATCCACATCTTTGTGGTGTTCAGAGTCTTCCTCAGTGGGGTTTAACCCACCAGCTCCATCCCAAGGGTTTAATGATTGCCAGTTCAAACGGAACTCCATCTGCTTTTGCTGGCTGGCTTTCTCATTGTGCCGCTTCTGAGTCCAACCATAGTTCTGCTTTGAAGATGGTGCTTCCTCCTCCTCTTCTCTATTCTCCACATCCTCCATCCCAATGGTTTCCTCAGTCTGTTCCACAGCATCATAGTAGTTCTGAATATTGATAGACCTGGAGAAACGACGGCCCTTTGCTGTGGAGTGCGAAGGGGACTGTTTTGAAGGCAGCATGAATACTTTGTGGTGTCCAGAGTCGTCCTCAGCTTCATCCCAGGGGTTTAATGCCTGCCAGTTCAAATAGGGGCCCTTCTGCTTTCGTTCCCATACTATGACTGACTTTTCCTCCACATGCTTCTCCCTGACAGGCTGGGGCTGGCTTTTCATAGTCATGATGTTTTTAGCCTTGTGCAGATTATTCTTGCCCTCAACCATCAGCTCATCATCAGCTGTTTTGCCTTCCTGCCTGGAGAGGTGCTCAGGGGGATATGAATCTGATCTGGAATCCTTGAGGCTGCTGACATCCCCCTCAGTGCTGCTCAGGGTCAGGGCAACCACAAGAGTTACGGTTCCATGGTCCCCCAGCGAAGGCTCCTTGGCCTTGAGGTTCAATACTGGGCTGTTCTTTGCTTTTCTGGAGGGCTCCACTTCCATTACTTCTCCCTGTGTCTGTGCCACAGGACCTGTGTAAGCTGGAGAACACCAAGACAGCAGATCAGCAACTCGGCACAAACACAGGGGCAGAGGTTTACCCCAAGCAGCAGGAGCTCCTCTCTGAGACAAGGGAGTGGGTGAGGGGAGTGGTGGATGTGTTGGGGAGGGCAGAAGACTCCTTCAATCACTGCGATTGTCCCCTCAGAGCAGAACAGGAGATGTTTCTTTTCTGGTGTCTCCCAGGGCTCTCTTTGGATGGGAGGGAAACATCCCAGGGAAATGGGTTTGCTGTTGGAGACTCTCCCACAGCTTGATGTGAGCCAGTGCTGGGTTGCTAAATTCACCAGAAAGCTTTGAAACTCCGAGTGAGCCTGGAGAGCAGAATCAAGCCTGACACGGGGTTGTGGAATTCACCTGGAGCAGGAGCTGCAGGTTGTGCCTGGGCTGGGGCAATGGCTGGGTGGGGTGGTTGGTCACCCCGAGACTCTGCAGGAGCCAGTGACGAGAGAGAGAGCCCAGACTAAAGATCAGCCCAGAGGCTGCTGAGGCACTAACAGTGTTTGGTGTTCATCTAACGCCCTGCAAAGCACATGGGGGCTCCTGCCCTCTCTCCTGCACATGGGCAGGTGACACAGACCCTGCAGAGCCTGTCGAGGGGCATCCACGCTCCTTGTGGGTCTTGGGCTTCCCAGGGTGGGTTTGAGGCAGGTTGGGGCCCACGTCACCGGGCCAGAGCAACACAAACACTGCTGCACCCTTTGGCCACGTGTGTGCTGGGTCTGGGACCCCTCTGGCCCCTGAGCTGTGACTGGCCAAGCTCTGGTGGCACTGGAAAGGCTCAGGAGGTTCTCAGGGGAAATTGGGGGGTTAGAAGCAGTGCCTGGGAGGGGCACGGGGCAGGCCTGCTTTCCTTGGCTGCGTGCACAGGGTGGGTTGGAAGCTCCTGTGTTTGTTTAGCCCAGAGAGCTCTTTCTTATCCAGACAGTAGTTGACACACCAGATATGTGTAATCACAAGGAACTTTCCAAGCCGTGCTTGTTCCAAGTCTTCTCCAAGGGGAGATCAGGAATTGCCCCAAAAGGGGGCTGTGCTGCAGCATCTCAAGCTGGAGGCAACTGGGCACACTTGAGGGCTACCCCAACCTCAGCAGGACACCTACCAGCACACCGGGCACTGCTGCTGCTGCACAGGTTCTCGCAGAGGAACTGGATGGTCCTGCACGGGGTCTCGGTGCTGGTGTGCTCCTGGCAGAGGCAGCAGGCCACATCATTGGGCAGTTTGCTAAAGACAAGAGGTTATTGACTGGAGGAAAACCCAGCATCCCAATCCTTGTCTCTGAGGCCATCGGGGGCAACACACAGATAAGGCCTCGGGGATGTGCTTCCATGTCTGCCACAGCTCTGGGAAACTTCCCTCACGTGAATCCCAAAACATCAAAAGTGTGATTTTTCTTTTGAAAGTGGAACTGGTCCCAAAAAAACATTTGAGAGAGAAACAGACCCTCCGTGATCTAAATCCCCCTTTGAAATTCTGCCTTGGAGCTGGTGAGTTTGGGAGGTTCCCAGAAGTCCACAGCAACCCTAAAGCTTCCTGGGGTTGTTGTGATTTAGTGGCAGAGGGATTTGTTTCCCAGGCAGACCCCCTGTCTGAGCACTGAGGCTCTGCTGGTGGCTGGCACTCAGTCCCACCTACTCACAGGGTTTCCAAGTGCACTGTTGTCTGCAGGAGCAGCAGCAACGTCTGCGGAGTCACTTGAGTTGCACTCAGGTCCCTGCAAACATTTCAAAGACCACATTCAATTTTCAGGTGACATTCTCACAACTCTGCCCTGAGAGCAAGCCCAGGCCCCTGAGGAGCGTGGGGGTGCTGGCAGAGGGATCCACTTCTGCCTAATCAAAGACAAGCCATTCAAGACCCCACTGGCCTTCTGCTTTGCCCTGCTCCAAACCATGGCCTTGCAATCAGGAGGGGACCCTGCAGCTCTCGGGGCAGACAGATGCCAACAGAAAGGATTCTCCAGCTCCAAACCCTCCTGCTCCTGCCTGGGGGCAGCTCCAGTCCCTGAAGGTGGCAGGAGCTCTGGACTGCTGCCACCAGTGCTCAGGCAGGACTGGAGTATTCCCAGAGCCCTCTGGCCACTCTGTGGCCCCAGACCTGGAAGGCCTCTCGTTTCTGAAAGTTTCTGTCCCAGCTCCTTGGGTGCTTTGCAGCTGGGGACACACCACAACTGATTGGACTTGTTCTGCCAGTGCCGGGGACATTTGTGCCTCCAGCACAAACAGGCTGGGAGAAGAGGGAGATTTGCTCTTGGATCTCTGCTTTCCTGAGAACAGGTCACTAGAGAGACACAAAGATCTCTGTTGATCTGCTCCAGAGGAGTCAATACTTACAGGTAGTTGACTGAAGGCAGCTTGAAGAATGCTGTGTCAGCAATCACGGTCAGGGGGTTGTGGCTCAGGATCCTGAAAAAGCAACAGAGAGCTGTGAGGGGTGATGGGCAGGACGTGAGCTCTGTGGGTCAGGGCAGGTGGGGATGGCCTGGCTGGTTCAAGGAAGCCCTGGAGAAGAGAAGCAGGTCAAGGGAAAGGGGCTTTCCGGCTGCAGACTCCTGGTGCTCCCGGGCTGACATCCACAGTGGGATTCAGTACTTTACACAGGGCAGAGCAGCTCTGCCCCACTGTCCCTGCGGGGTCTGGCTCTGATGGGCCTTTAGAGCTTGTCCCACTTACAGCTCCTCTAGAAACTGCATCCCGTGCCATGCCTGGAAAGTGCCGTTGTGGATCTGTGTGAGGCCATTCCCACTGAGGTTTCTGGGGAAAGAGAAGATGACAGAAATCAATCGGGTCTGTCCTACAGGATGCTGGGGCAAAGAAGGATCCGTTTGGAGGAAATGTGCTTTTACCAGGGGACATTTAGAGACTGTGCTGAAAACAGGAGCATTTTCTAACACAGAAAGGGTTCGAAACAGAAAGACTTCACTAAAGACATCACAAAGAAACTTCCTGACTCACAGAAGCCTCAGGAAAGGCAGTGGCTCAAAAGCACCTTCCTCAATCAACAGGATCCTATTGCCAGACAAGTCCCTGTTCCAATTAGAAGAGAAAATGTTCATTCCAGGTGCACTGTCCTTTTGAGTTGCATTTGCAGCCTGGAACCCAGGAGGACAAAGGCCACTTGCCCAGGGCTGGGCTGAGCAGCAGGGCCCCAAGGGAGGGGGAGGCAGTAGCCCGGCATGGTGGGCAGGGGCCAGTGCTTACAGGTGCTTCAGCAGGAACAGCCCCTCCAGGGAATGGCTCTTCACTGCCTGCAGCTCATTGTCCCTGAGGACTCTGCAATGACACAAACGGACAATGGTACAGCAGCTGCTCCACAGGAGGAAATGGCACATTACTGGGAAAATACCCTGCAGCAGCTTTCCTGAAGCAACTCTTGGGGGCCCTGCAGGGATGGTCCCCACTCATGGCCAGCAGGCCCTTGCTCCTGGCTGGCTGGAGCTGAGTGGAGCCTGATCCCTGGGCAAAGAGCCACGGGGACGGTCCCGTGCCTGGCACACAGCTCACGGCATTTCTTGGCATCCTGGGAAGGCCTGGGAGTCACAGCCCAACTGGAGCTGGAGCAGCCCAACTTTGACTTCACTTGGGAAGGAGTTCTGTGGTGCTGCTGCTCCAAAACCAGACCAAAGGATGGAAAACACCCCAACTGCGGGCATTTGAAATGCTGCCGGGCACTTACAGAGTCTCAGTCCAGGGGTATTCCTTCCATGCTTGTTTACTCAAAGTAGCAATCGAGTTGCCAGTGAAATCTCTGCAAAGGAACAACAGACACCGTTACCCCCGAGGAAAAGCCCTTCCCCTGGCCATTTGGCTGCTGAGCTGGAAGTGGGATTTCCCTGGAGAAGGCACGGCTTGGCCAGCCTGGCTTCACCCTCCCAGTGCAGCACAACCCCCCAAAGGCACCGTGTCTCCTGGCAGTGACTCTCCCGGCTGTCCCGGCTGGGCTTTCCAGCAAGAAGAAGCTGAGCAGGGGAAGCTGGAGGGGGTGTGTGGAGCAGCCAAGACTCACAGGACGGTGAGGGCCCGTCGGCGGGTGGCCGGGGGCACGGTGGCCAGGCCGGCGTGGCGGCAGTCCAGCAGTCCACGCCTCTGGCAGTGGCAGGGGTGCGGGCAGAGCTCCTTGGACTCTCCTGGGCAGGGAGTCACTACCAGCAGCAGGGCCAGCAGGAGCAGAGCACGCACGACGCGTCTCAGCAAGTCCATGGCGAACCACGACTGGCTGGAGTCGCCTGGGATGCAGAAGAAGGGCTTGCCTTGGTGGTGTTCGTGTCACAGTGGGGATGCTGATGTCACAGTGGGGATGCTCTTGTCACAGTGGTGGTGCTGCATCAGAGCTCACAGCTGGACTGGAGTTCAGGCGAGTCTGTCACCAAATGACTCTGCCATAGAGCCATAAAACCATGGAATCCTGGAATGGATTGGCTTGGAAGGGGCCTTAAGGCTCATCCAGCCCCCCCTGCCCCTTCCATGGGCAGAGGCACCTTTCACTAGAGCAGTTTGCTCCAAGTCCTGTCCAGTCTGGCCTTGAACACTTCAGGGACAGGATGGGGGAGCCACAGCTTCTCTGGGCAATCTGTGCTGGTG
The DNA here is from genome assembly GCF_003984885.1 of Neopelma chrysocephalum. Classification (NCBI taxonomy): domain Eukaryota; kingdom Metazoa; phylum Chordata; class Aves; order Passeriformes; family Pipridae; genus Neopelma; species Neopelma chrysocephalum. The sequence goes on from NW_020898037.1 coordinate 8,552, forward strand.
CCTCAGCACTCTCACAGGGAAGAATTCTCCCCCAATACACGATCTAACCCTGTTCTCAGTCAGTGTGAAGCCATTCTCACCTGTATTGGGTTTGCGTGGCCAGGTTTTGGTAGCGGAGGGGAGGCTACAGGGGTGGCTTCTGTGAGAAGCTGCAGGAAGCTTCCCCCATGTCCAGCTGATCCAATGCCAGCCAGCTCCAGGACGGACATGCCTCTG
>NW_020898038.1:0-2959 GCF_003984885.1 Neopelma chrysocephalum
AGCCGTCCGGGGTGGGGGTCTTTGCCCTGGTGTAAGAGCTTGTGCTACTGACCCCTGGGCCGTGGACTGCTTGAGAGCTCCCGGGCTCTGCCCATGCCTGGCACGGGAGGGACGCCGAGCTACATTCCTGCCCACTACTCCAGCTTTCCTCCGTGCTTTCATCCCCCGTTGACAGCTCGAGGAGGCTGGAGATATCCCAGAGGCTCTCGTCCTCGGACCACGCCTCATCCTGGCTCTCTGCCACTGGCAGCACTGCCCCCGCTGCGTCCCCGGCCCACTGGCCACTGAGAGCTTCCAGATGGCTTGGGAAGGGGCGGGGGGGACAGCAGGAGCTTTGCAGGGCAGAGTCCTGCCTCTCTGAGCCTGCTGCTGTGGATGTTCCTGCTCTGGCTGCCTCCATACCTTGTTCCACCTGCCTCTGTGGCTCTGGCTTCAGGCCACGGCGCCGGATGCCAGCTGCAAGCCTGCTGCGGGTGGCGCGTGCCACGCGCTGCAGCGTGCCCAGCACAGCGCGGCCACGGCCTCTGGGGCTGTGTGGGGCAGCTGCCTGGCTCTCTGCCCCTGCTGCTCTCAGCTGCTCGCCCATGGCGGCAGCAGAAGAGGCGATGTTCTCCTCTTCCTGCGCTGCTGCCTGCGTCTGCCAGTTGTCCACCTGCGGCAAGGAGGAGGAGGAGAAGAAGGCGGTGTGAGATGGAGGCGCTTGCCATGGCTGGTCAGGCCTCTGTGTACCCACAAGCCCAGCCCCGGCACCAAGGCAGCTCTCTACTCCCCCATCGTTCACCTTGTGCTTCCTCTGCCAGCTCGACAGCCACTTGCGTGGCTGCAAGTTGGTCAACTTCTTCGTTGTCCACATCCTTCGCTGCGGCTACTTCCTCTGCCGCTGAGGCCCCCGAGAGAGATGCTGCCTCCTGAGACAGATGCTCTCCTGGGAGAAAGAGGGGACTCCGGCCTCTGCCCTCCTTAAATAGCCTCCCGGGCAGGGCGGGGCCCCGCGCTGTCACAATGGCCCGCGGGCCCAAGGAGGCCCTGCATCACAAAGGGCCCGGCAATGCGATGTCACAATGGGCCATTTGCCGGCACCCCGAGGACAGCAGCGGAGGGGGCACACAACTGGCTGCAGCTGGCTGGAACTAGTTGGTACCGGCTGTGCCCGGCACAAGGCTCCCCCGCTTTCCCCTCACAGACGCTCCAGCCGGCCCCAGCCAGCAGCTCCCGCACGGCCCCGCTGCCCGCGGCCTCCCCAGAGTTCAGCCCTGGCTGCATCCGGCAGCTGCCGGTGCCACCCCCCTGGGCAGCCAGCCGTGGCCGCGGCATGTCCCAGGCTCAGAGAGATAAGTTCCTTGTGGCTAGAATTGCCTTGCTGAGGTTTCGGGCTTGCCAACCAGCACGCCCTTCTGTGCGCGACTGTCAATAAATCAAATCCCTCGACCGTGGGTGTGGATCGGCCTCTGGCACCCGGCGGGAAAGAACCCGCTTTGGGACAACAGGGGGGTCCCGGGGACTTGCTGGGGCAGGACATGTACTTTGCAGCTCAGCGTCTCTGCCCGCACCGCTGGGGGAACTGGGCCCCTCCTGGCAACCGGTGTGGGCCTTCAGCAACACCGCCGGCTGCAAGGGCCCAACCCAGACAGCGTGCCTTTGGCTGGCTTTCCTGCTTCCCGGAGACAGCTCTTTCTCCTTGCTTCTTCCCCACGGGACACCGCTTGCTGGGAGATTTCTTGCCCTTGGCACAGCTCTGGGAGGCTGCAGATGTCCCAGAGCCACTGGCATCAGGCCCCATCCTGGCTCTGTGCCACTGGCGGGACTGCCTCCACTGCTGCCCCTGCCCACTGCCCACTGCCAGCTTCCAATGGCCTTGGCGGCGGACTGGAGGTCCGGCAGGAAAAGTCGGGCGGAGTGGGAGGCTTTGCCCACATTTGAGGGCTTCTGATGGGGAGAGCTGGGCCATTGACTGTGGGGCTGCAGCGTTGAAGGTGCCAGGGCTCTGCCCATGCCTGGCGCTGGAAGGAAACTCAGCTCCCCTCCTGCCCAGTGCTCCAGCTTGGCTGGGTGTTTTCTTCCCCTTGGGTCAGCTCTAGCAGCATGGAGATGGAAACAAAGTAACCAGAGGGTAGAACATCCCAAATCCAACAGACAGCCCTCTAACAGCTCCTGAGAAGAAATTAACTCTCCCCTAGCTAAAACCAGGACCAAAGGGGAAATCGCACCGGACAAATTTGCTGACTTTCTGGGACGGGGCTACAGCAGTGGTGGCAACTTATGCAAAGAGCTTTGAAATGGTCTTAGAGACGTCTATCTCATTGCTAACAAAGCCAAGAGAACATAGCACGTCACGTCTGGATTTACCCTCCACCGCTGGCCCGCGTGGGAGCCCGCTCTGAAGGGACACGTCAGACACTTGGAGTGCATTTGCACACAGTGCCCGCAACTCTCCTTGACGGAGATGGCAACCTTGTCCTCTGGGAAGCCCCCCGGCAGATATTGCTGTTCCTCTTCCCTTGCCAGAACCCTGCCAAGACAAACTGCAAGAGGACTTTGGATTTCAGAAAGAATAGGAAGCAGCTCCAAAGCATCTCAGGCTCGGCAGGCCCTTAAGTCAACTGTGGAAACTGCCCCATGAATGTGGTCTTCAGGTGAAGCGCAAAGCAAGCTGGCTTTCGCATCAGCAGGCAAGAGGGAGATGAAAAAGACCTAAAGCAGGGGCAGGTTAAAGCCATCCTCACAAGTGCAAGGGCTCAATCGCCCGCTCTTGACCCAGAGAAGAAAAGGGCTTTTAGCAGACCTTGGGAAATGAGCCCTGGCGGCCAGCAAGTGTAGATCCGAGCCAGTGCAAGGCCACGCGTCTCTCCAGTGACCAGAATGGGAGCCCAGGTGACAAAGAGCTTGCTGCAATTGCTTCAGGCAAGCACAGCAGCAAATCTGACTGCAGATCAGAGAGGGGATCTGGGATGCCACCAGA
>NW_020898039.1:0-3955 GCF_003984885.1 Neopelma chrysocephalum
CTATACCACGATAGTTCTTAATCCAGTTGTTACTAATCGTGTCTCCCTCAAAGTTGGTAATTCCAATGCCTTGGGACTGTAGTTGACTCCAGTTTTGGAATTCCCTTTTTTTTCCAATTACAAGGCCGTGGGTAACTGTTCTTTGGTGTTTCTCTTTCCCATTCGGATGTCTCTTCCTCACCCAGAGGTGATATTTCCACCGATGGTTTGGGTGCCCAAATGTCCCGTATTTTCTCTCTTATCTTCTCCAGCTGTTACCCATAACTTCTCATATATCTGTGTGATGTTTTCCTCCAGCAACACCGCCCTTAAGGTGTCATCAGAACACTGTGCAAGCCTATGCAACCTTCTGGCCTGCACACTCGGAATCAATGCCTGTAACTTTATGATACCCAATCCACCATCCTTTAAGCTGGAATATAAGATGGCATCACAAGTGTTGGCTGGTAGATGTAACCATTTCTTTACCATTGCCCTGATTTTTAAATCTAAGGCTTCCAAAACTCCAGCTCTTATCTCTGTATGATCTGCTAAATATATTAGTCGAGGGAGCGCATACGTTTTTAATATGTCCCCTCTTTGTAATGGTTTGAGTGGCGCTTCACTAATGCGGTTTAGCCATACTTCAATTTTTGACAACAAATCGGGTTTAGCTATTTGCACCCAGGGATCAATTTGGACACCAAGATATTTCTCAGAACTACCCAGACAAACCATATTGAGGGGTGTACCACCAATAACCCAAGAGGGACAATCATTGATAGTATGTGCATCTCTGGTGGGCTTTATAAAAAAGCCATGACACTTTTCACCCTGTGTCTTGAGACCAGTTAGATCACAAAAGGTCTCAATGTTCTTTTCCATTCCTTCCCAGGATCCACTAAGTAAGACTAAGTCATCCGCAAAAGCCATTGCAGTAATTGATTTATCTCTGAACTGGAACCCTTCTCCATGCTGTTCCAATTCACACAATAAGGGGTCCATAGCCAAATTAAATAATAATGGAGACATAGGGTCCCCTTGTTTAACACCCACTTTTATTTGGATTGGGTCAGATTGTTTCTTATTGATGCCAATTCGGGTGTAGGTATTTTCGTACATATTTTCAATCAAATTAATTATATGAACATCTACACCCTTTTGCTTTAGACCTGTGACAATGTGTTGATGGCTTATGGTGTCAAAAGCCTTCGCGATGTCAACGAATACCACTCCCAGTTCCTTGTGTTCTCTCTTTGCATTTTTAATAAGCAATTGCAGTAACTTTAAATTCTCAGAATAGCCCGATGATTTTACAAATCCCCTTTGCCTGGGGTTTATGGGGCACGCCTTTGCCAGCCTAGCCGTCAATATCCTCGAGAATAGTCTTAAAATTATAGACCCGATAGTGATGGGTCTCCAGTTGTTAATGTCATTAAGACGGTCTGGCTTAGATGATTTTGGCAATAACACAGTTCGGCATCCCCTTATCTTATCCGGTATTTTCCCAGTTGATAACCATAAGTTGAACATTTCTGTTAGTTGTGAATATTCGGGATCCATTTTAATTAATTCTCTTATTGTGATCCCGTCCGGACCCGGGGCAGTATTTTTTTTTATTTCATTGATGTTTTTAATAATTTCTTTCTCTGTGATCATAACCTTAAAAACGCTGTTATCAGCCATTCCCTTAGATCGAAAATTTCCAAGATTCTTAAATCCACCAGTTGTTTCCCATCTAGTTTTGAACACAGAATATACCTCTGAGAGTGGTATCTCACATTTCACAGACTCTGTGTCATCGAGGATTATTCTTGCCAATTTTCCTCGATTTTATAAAATAATTTCTGAAATCTCAAGTAATGTCCCCTTTTTATCGCTCTCTTTTTCATCCAGGTTGCGGATTTTCTCTTACTTTGTGTATCCTGCGCCCGTCCTCTCTTGAGTTCCATCTTTGGTGTTTTCTCTATTCGGCACCTGGCTTCGAGGCGCCTATACCATTCTGTTGTTAAATCATTAACTATTGTATAAACATCCGTTCTCCCCTCAATAATTTTCTGGAATGCCCTCGGATAGTTCCTCATCTTTCCTGATTTTATCCCTTTTGCAATTATTGCCATATAGTGTGCACATAACTGATCCAGGCATGGTGTTTCCACCGTCATGAGCTGTTTCTTTCTTTTCTCAACCTGTACATAAACTTCCTGATTTTCCCCTTCTTTCTGTACAGGCATCATGTACCGCCTTTTGTCACTGATTTGTTTGATTGTCTTAGTTGGAATATGTTCAGCGATCAATTTATTGATATATCTCTCTCCCTCATATTGTTTGACCAATTTCTCCAGCAGTTCTTCCTCTTCCGTCGACCAACACTTACGAGATGATTCTCGAGCTGTTCTCACCTTAGGGCGAGTAGCAGCTATCCTCTCCTGGTTTCTAACCTCTGGGTGACTCAGCCTCTTATGCTGTCCCAAGCCTCTGTTTGTTTGAAAGCTCCTCCCACATACTTCACACACCCAATCTCCAGATAGAACCACACTAATGGCACCTTTACACACAGGATAGTGACAGACAATGGAGCGGTAATTACTGTTTTGCAGACCACAATTTATGCATTGGAAAATGATCTTTCTCTTTCCCTGCGATCGAAGTAAGTGGTCTATCAGCCTTTCTACTCCCGCTACTTTGATCTTACAACACGGACATGATGGATTTTTGTCCGGCAACCTCACCAGTGGTGTTTCTCTTGGTGATCGGTTTTTCTGGGAGTCTCTGATAGATTCTATCGTGAGCCCAACTGAGTCCTCCTCATCTCTGTTATTCTCAATATTGTTATCAGGGATAATGTTCTTATTTTCCCTGACTGAGTCTGGTGTACATGACTCATAAACCTCAGGAAACGATGCCAATTTTTCTCCTTGTGATAAAGATTGATTCGCCTGCCAGCTCTCTATCTCCTTTGAGCCAGCAAACTCCAGCTGTTGTAGTTCAGTCTCATCAACTGTTGTTACCAAGGCACTCGACCCTTCATTCTGTTTCGATATGACAGGTTGCCAGTCTCGGTAGTCTGTTTGGGTGCCGGTTGAGACATTCAGTAGCCTTAACCACCAGCCCATTTTGTCAATACAGATAGTCCGTCCAAGTGAGGGAGATTAAGGTTAACGGTACCCCTCAATACCTGTCAACCTGAGGCCCAACTTTTAGCCCGTGGGCAAGGTTTAGGGCAATTAACCTAGGTAAGTTAATACTGCAAAAATTTGTTTCACTAGCGTTAAGTACTATCGCTGGGTAGTGAATCTGAACGATAGGGAGAGAGAGGTTAAAACTCCTCCTCCACACTGGGGCAGAGGTTGACTTAGTTACCCTTATAGGGCATCCAGCAGGACTACGGGGAGGTGCGACCACTGCGGCTGAGCCCAGTCAGTAACTCTACTCCCACCTTAAGAGAGTGATAGTTACTGCTGCCGTTTACCCGCACTTCACTGAATTTCTTCCCTTTGACACTCAGAGCTCTGGGCAGAAATCCCAGCGCGTCAACCCCCGCCGTGGGCCTTGGCGATGCTTGGCTTTAATTAAACAGTCGGATTCCCCTGGTCCGCACCAGTTCTGAGCCTGTTGCTGAGCCCTGGCCAAGGCGGGGCACTGGCGTGGGGCCCCTCTGGGGACCCTCCCCCACCTGAACCGCGGAGCTGATGTGTCCCCACCGGGCAGAGTGGGAACCCTCCAGACCCAGAGGGTCCCCCCTGGGGTGGAGCTGGCACGAGTAAATTGGGATAATGAGTGATTGGTTACTCAGAAATCTGAACATGAAATAATACATTCTTTAGAAGATTTGGTGAAGGAATTGTACTTTCAGTTCAATGAGGAGAAGGAAAAAGAGATGCAGGTAGAGGGGCTGCTGCTGGTGAGCACCATGTTGGAAAGCTTCACCCAGAGCTTTGGAATGCACATGAGAGAGAAGCTGAGGGAAGAATTG
>NW_020898040.1:0-9529 GCF_003984885.1 Neopelma chrysocephalum
AATGGGTGGGATGCAATGGGGGGGTTCAATGGGGGGTACAATGGGGGTTTCAATGGGTAGGGTGCAATGGGGGTGTTCAGTGGGGGGTTTCCATGGGGGTTTCAATGGGTAGGGTGCAATGGGGGGGTTCAATGGGGGGTGCAATGGGGGTTTCAATGGGTAGGGTGCAATGGGGGGGCTCAGTGGGAGGTTTCACTGATGGGGTTCCATGGGGAGGGGTGTGGAGGGGAGGGGCCGAATGGGGCGGTAACTTGGGGGGATGCGATGAGCAGAGGGGTTCAATGGGGTGGTACCCTGCGGGGGATGCACAGCAGGATGCTCACGCCCCCCCGCCCCCAGGCCGCGCGCCCCCGCGCGCTCCCGCCGCTGCTCGGGCGACAGCGACTCCTCGGCCACCTCCGCGCAGAGCGGCCCCCGCCGCACCCCCGCCCGCCGGGAACCCCCCCCGGACCCCGCACCGGGGTCCCCCCGCGCCCCCCGCGCCGCCGCCGCGTCCCCCCGCGGGTCCCCCCGCGCCTCCCGCAGCCCTGGGCGCGGCCCCGCTCCGCTGCTGCTCATCCGCCGCCGCCCCGACGGGCAGCACTCGTGGGCACGGCCCGAGCCCCCCAATGCACCCGGGGGGGCTCCCGGCGGGCGGCGGGACCCCCGGCCCGGCCCCGGGGACCCCGAGGAGCTGGCGCGGAGGCTGCGGGCCCCGCGCTGGCTGGAGCCCGGGCAGGAGCAGCGGCTGTTCCAGCGGCTGGAGGAGGAATTCCTGGCCAACACGCGGCTGCTGGAGCAGCTGGGGGACACCGAGAGCCCCCCCGCGCCCCCCGCCACCGCCGACTCGGCCTATTGCTCCTCGTCGTCCTCCTCTTCCTCCCTCAACGTGTTCGCCAAGCACGGGCTGCCCGCCGAGGACGGGCGGCGGAGCGGGAACAGCGACGGGAACAACAACAACGGGAATAACGGGAACAACGACGGGCTGTGCCCCCCGACGCTGCCGTCCAACCCCTCCATGGGGGATGTGAGGCGCCGCTCCACCCTCTCCAGCTCCTCCGACGAGAGCTGCTGCTTCCCGGCCTCCTGGGACAACCGGGAGACTCCCGGGAATCCCGGCTCCGACACCGACTGGGCGCCCGGGGAGGACGAGATGCTGGAGATGGAGGAGCCCCCCCTTGCCCCGGGGGTCTCCACGCCCCCGCGGCGGCCCTGGGCCAAGCCCCGGCTGGACACACAGCCCCACAAGGCGCCGTCCCGCATCCCCACCCCGAGGGGTTACGGGGCCGGGACCCCCCGGCCCCACAACGGCAGCCCCAAGGCCTGGGGGGCTCTGCAGAGCGTCTTCTCCTCCCTGCTGGAGCCCCCCTGGGCCCCGCGGGAGCGCGAGGGGCTGGAGGAGGACACGTGGCCCTGAGAGGCCCGGCCCGGTGGCCACGGCACCCCTGGGGACATCCCGGAGCGGCCACTGGAGGTGGCACCCGTGTGGAGACGTGATGGACATGGCCCGGGGGCGGGCAGGACGCCTTCACCCGGTGACTGTTGGCAGTGGGGTGGCCCCTGCGAGGAGCCCCCAGCCCCAGGCAGGCCCAGAGGGCCCCGGGTGTGCCCCCAGCCCGCGGGGAGCAGCTCCATGGGGGTGGTGGTGTGGTCATGGTGGAGGTGGCTGGAGCAGAACTGGCACCTGGGAATGGGGCTGGAGAGCACCTGACCCTGCTCAGCTGGGACTCTTCATCTCTTCTCACACTTCTCATCTTGTTTTCTCCTCCTCTTCATGCTATTCTTGTCATCCTCCTCCTCATCGTCTCGTGTTCTATCATATTTCTGCTCCTCTTTTGGGCACCTTCTCCCTTCTCTTGTCTTCTCCTCCGTGGCCTTTGTGTCCTTCTCATCATCACCTTCTCTTCTTGACCTTGTCCTCCTCTTGTCTTCTTCTCTTCTTGGCCTTCTTGTCCCCTTGTCATCATCACCTTCTTGGTCATTTTTTTGTTTTTTTCCTCTTCTTGGTCATCTCCCATCTCTCTTCTCTCCCTCCTCTTCCCTCCACCCCTGAGATGACTTGGGGATGTGCAGCTTGTCACCACAACCCGGATTTGAGGTCGGGAGGGGGGTCACTGTGTCCCCTCCGGCCCCAGCACTGCTGTGATGATGTCCCCAGGGTGGGACAGGGCTGTGCCCCCCGTGCCCCCACCCCTCGGGCCCTGCATGTCCCCCCAAGCCAGTAAAGACCGAGGGAGCTGCGCCCGCCGCGTCCGCTCGTCTGTCTGGGGGGGGGGTCAGACCCCCCAAACCCAAGGGAGGGGGGCTCTGGGGGCCCCAGGAGGGTTGGGAGCAGTGGAGAGCAGGGGGAGGGTGATCCCTGATGTCCTGCACCCACTGCAGCCACGGGGACCCCTCGGCTGTGTCTGGGACCTCTCCAGGGGGGTCCCTGGAGCCCAAAGTGCCCCATGGCTGAGACCCCTCACCCAGGGGGGGTATGGACCTGCTCCAGGGGCTGGGCAGGCTGGGGGGCACTAGGGGGGTCCATTTCTGCTGGTGGTGACCATCCTGCTGTGGCTTTGGGGGTCCTGAAGGTCCCCAGATCTCTGTCCTGCCTCTCCCTTGGGAGCGGGGCTGGTGTCCCATGGGGTGCCCAGAGCAGCTCCAGTGCCCTGTGGGGTGTCCCAGAACAGCTCCAGTGCCCTGTGGGGTGTCCCAGAGCAGCTCCAGTGTCCCATGGGATGTCCCAGAACAGCTCCAGTGCCCTGTGGGGTGTCCCAGGGCAGCTCCAGTGCCCAGCAGGATGCCTGGCAGGGGTGCCAGTGCTGGGTGGGATCTCCCAGAGCAGAGCTCAGTGGTGCTGCCCATCCTCACCAGGGACTGTCCCCCACCCCACAGGGACCAGCCAAACCTCCTGGTGACCCTGTGCTCGTCCCCAGCCCCAGGAGGGGCTCAGGGGCACCCCAAGCATCCCCCAGATCGGGATGCAGGGCCTTGGTGGATCCATCAGGGGCTCTGGGAGCAGAGCCTGGAGCTCCCAGGCCCCTCCTGTCCCCAAGGGGTGACCTGTGTCCCCTGGCCATGGGCCATGTGCTGTGTCAGGCCTTGCTGGGCCATGGCCATGGCCACTGGGCCGGGCTTATCTCCCCCTGCAAGGCCAGGCCAGTGCTGGCAGGAAGCTCCCAGCATCCTGCTTCCCTCGGGATCACGGGGACAGGGCCACCCCACATGTCCCCATGGGCAGGTGTCACCTTTATTCACCTCAAACCAGTGAACACACAATAGATTTATCTTCCATATATTAGAGATTTCCTGCTTCGAGGGAGGGGGGACCCATGGCTTGATTTGGGAGGGGAAGGAGCAGTGTCACCCCCAGGGAACCATCCAGAGGGAGCTGAGGGGTGGGAAGGGGCTGAGGGGACACTCAGAGCCCTCCCAGCTCCACAGGGGGGGCTGGAGGGGGCTGGAAAAGCCCTTTTTTTTTTTTTTTACCTGCACATTAAGTACAGCCTCGAATTTGAGCTCCTCGAGCCCTTCTGGGAGCTTTGGGAAGGGCTCCCATGGGAAGGAGACCCTCTCTGAAGGGCTGGGGGCTCACCCACGGCTCTGCTGAACCAGGGGACAAAACGAGGAAGAGAGGGGAAAGGAGCCAACGCTGTTTTCCACCTGCTCCAGGCACACTGAGCCCCAAATCCCAGGGCTCCAGTGGGATCAGCAGCCAGAGCCCCCCCATCCCACAGCACTTAGGGCCCCAACCAGGCTGGCTGAGAGCCCCCAGGTGCTATTCCCAGGGTTTGGAATGCTGAACCCACCATCAGACACCACTCCAAGAGACCCAGGGTGAGTGGGGAAGTGGGTTTTTGCCCCCCCTTCCCCCTCCCCCAGGTACAGCAGCTCCCAGAGGGTGAAAACAGGGAATCCTGAGGGAGCGACCCCAGCAAGGAGGACACGGCACCGCTCACACACGGATTGCTACGGGGATCAGGGCCTGGGGGCAGCCCCTCTGCCCCCCTGTGCCCCCCCCCAGCCCCACCAGCAAGGGGAGAGTCCCAGGGGCTGCTTCCTTGGCAGGAAGGAAAGGAGACATGCACATGGATCCGGCCCCGCTGCCTCGGGCGGGAAAGGGAGCGGAGGAGGAGGAGGAGGAGGAGGAAGAAGAGGAAGGGCTGCAGCAGCACCTCAGTTCTTCAGGATGGTCTCATAGGCTTGGTAGACGTACTGGGACACCTCTGGAGCTCGGCATTTCAGGGATAACTGTGGGAGAGAGGGAAGAGGGGGGTCATGGCATCTCCCCACACACACTGGAGAAGCACCAACCCCAAAGCAGACCCTGCATGCTGCAGCACCCCCTCCTCCACAGGGGCACCCAGCTCCTTATTGCAGCTGGAAAAAGGATATTAAAGGCACTGAACCCCCAAAATAACCATCCCAGGGCAGCACATCCACATGCAGCACAGGCAGGGGGGGCAGGCAGGGGTTGGATTCAGTGCCTGGTGCTCTGGGGTGAAGGGTTCCCCAAAAACATCCTCCTCTCTCAAGAGGAACTAGCCACTTTTGGGTGTTTGCCTAAATATTAAATGACTCTGCAATCAATTGGCTCCTCGAGCAGGGAGAGCTCAGGGAGAATCCTCTGGGATAAGGACTGGCAGCTCTCCTCACCCCCAGTGAGCCCAGGATGGGGCTGGGGACACCCCGACCCTCCAAAACGTTCAGCTCCTCGTGCCAGCCCTGCCCAAAGGAGAGGCAGGAGGCACCAAGAGACTGGCAGGGCAGGGGGGGGAAAAAAATCAGGGGAGGGTGGAAAATCCGGGCAGCAGCCAGAGAGAGCCCAAAGCCAGGGAAAAAACAATGTGCTAACCTCCAAATCCTGCAAGGGCGGGCGGGCCGGCGAGGGCGGGCGGCAGGGACGGAGACACAGAGAGGTGAGTGAAGGTCACACAGCCCATCCCAACCCCAAAAACAGGCTGTGAGGGGCGTGGGAAGGGCACAGGGAAAGCAGGACACGGGGATGGCTCATCCCTGCTCAGGGCAGGGATGGGGATGCTCCAAGGAGGGGATGGGGGATTATTTTAACGGAGGTGTGAGGGTGGGGTGGGAGCTCTCTGTGTCCTTCAGCTGCTCCCACGGAGAAGCCCGGCAGGAATTGTCACCCTCCCCATGCCAGAGGGACAGCAGGACTGGCACCAGCACCACCAGCAGCTGGGGGGGGGGGTCCCACCACCACGGATGTGCCACCCAGCCCTCCCCAGGCTCGGAGCAGGGAAGGCAGGGAGCTGCCCAGGGGGGTCGGGAGCAGGTCTGGGGATGGGACACACCGTGAAACTGGGATTGCTGGGCTGGATCCGGAGCTCTGCCAGCACCCAGATGCCGTTGGTGAGCTTCAGGGACTGGTAGAGCATGTCCTGGCCCTCCACGTTCCTCTTGGCGATGGTGAAGATGTTGCTGCCTTGGAGTTTGCTGCTCACGGAATCTGGGAGGGGAGAGAGGGGCTGGCAGGGCTGGGCTGACACAAACCCCAACTTGGGCCTGCTCCTGCCTCATCTCCTCCCCTCCCTGTGATGGTTGGGTTGGGTATTAGGGAAAATTTATCCATGGAAAGGGTGGTGAGGCATTGATGGAGTCCCCACCTCTGGCGGGATTTAAAAGCCACGTGGATGTGGCACTTGGGGACATGGTGGCCTTGGCAGTGCTGGGGGAATGGTTGGACTTGATGATCTTGGAGGTCTTTTCCTAAACAATTCCATGATTTTATGATCCCAGGGTGGGCACAGCAACTGTCCCCAGGGCAGGGACAGCCCCAGCAGGCAGAGTGACTCGGAATCACAGGATGGTTTGGGTTGGAAGGGACCTTAAAACTCATCTACTTCCAACCTGCCAAGTTCCTACAGCCAGCCAAGGGCAGCAAAAGCAGCATCTCCTTCCTGGGAATATGGGGTGGGCACAGGGGGAAGGAACTCTTGCTCCCCACAGCCTGGGATACCTGGGATGAGCCACGACCTGAGCGAGGGGTTGGGACCCACCTGCGTTGAGGGAACAGTCTTTGATCTGGAACTGGGTCTCGTTCTCGTTGGGAATGTCCTTCCAAGTGGCCAGGAACATCTGCCTCTCTGCAGGGAGCAAGGACACCGACCCCACGGTGGAGCTGCAGCACTGGCCACCCCCAGGGGTGACAACACAGGGGCACAGCACCGGCGGCAGCGAAGGGATGTCACCCTGTCACCCCAGCACCCCCTCCAGCCGCTGCCCAAGGCCGGGCTCGGGGGAGTGACCCGCTTTTGGGGGCTCACAAGCTGTGCCAGCCTGGGTAATGTGGCCAGGAGGGTCCCAGGGGCTGGGATGGCACCCCCAGACAAGGTGACAGAGGGCAGTGAGGTCCCTCGTGCCCCCACTCACCCATCTTGCCGTCCTCCACGAAGAGGATGTGCAGGGGGTACAGGGTGCTGAAGTAGAAGACGTCGATGTTGTTCTTCACCGCCACCTGGCACAGGAGGACACGGTCACTCAACACCGGGGTGGCTCCCAGAGCAAGTGTCCCACCCGCCCCGTGGGTCCCTCTGGAACCAGGTGTCACCCCCCTCCAGGGAACACCGGGACAGCCCTGCCCGTGCCCGGAGACCCCCGGGGTGCCCACCTGGAGGTTGTTGAGGGGATCCATCTTCATGACGGAGCCGACGGTGTTCAGGGGGAGGGAGATCTCCACGGACTGGTTGGGGGCCAGCGGGGCGTGGACCTGGAGAGGAGCTGCTGGGGCCAGGCCAAAGCTGGGGGGACACCCAGGGAGGGCAGGGGGTCAGGGTGGGGGATGGCACAAGGCACCGTCCCAGGGCTCCCTGCCTTCCTCCACCGGCATCCTGGGAACACCCAGGAGCTCACCTTGCTGCCCCTGCACAGCCCAGCACGGGGTTGTCTCCTGTCCTGCCCACCCTGGGGCAGCCCCAAAATCTGCCCCTTTTCCTCCTACACCCAGACTCACACCCGCTTTTAGCATTCCTGCCCCATTCCCTCAGGGCCTCTGAGGGAAGAGGAAGCCCCAGTTCACTGGGACAAACGGCAGGACAAGGGTCAGAGCCCCGAGGAACAGCCCCTTCAGCCAACTTCTTAGAGGCTTTGGTTTGCTGCTCATCACCAGCACAGCCATCAGACAGAAGGCTCATCACAAGAGGCTGCTCCCAGCCCTGGCAGCTCCTTCCTCCCACCCTTGGTTCCACAAAACCACTCCCAGGGGCGTGGGCAGCACCTCCCGGGTCACAGGGGACACAGGTGACACCGGCCCGGGTGGGACCTCACCTGTTGCGGTTGAACTGGATGGCGAAGTCGGACATGACCTGCAGGGCTTTGTTGGTCAGCACGAGGTCCATGGAGATGGAGCCCACCTGCCTGCTGAAGGTGCCAGAGATCTCCAGCCCCTTGGCTTTCATGGCAGGGAGCCAGACCTGGGTGAGGGAAACGAGAAACCCTCGGGGCGTCACCCAAAGCAGCCCCTGTGGGGAACGGGGCACGGGGGGTTGTGCACCCCCCCCAGCCCTGAGCTCCGTGTCCCACTCACCGTTTTGGGAGCCACGTAGGATCCTGAGAGGGTCCCCACGCCACCAGTGAGGTCGAAGAGGTCCCCCAGGCCGCTGCCCAGGGGTGCCCCCGTGTTGGAGGGCACCGCGGCGCCGGGAGCTGGAGCGAAGCCGCCGCTGCCACTGCCCATCTGTGGGGACAAGGGAGGGTTATGGGGGCACCAGGGGAGGGGGACAGGAGAGGCAGGAGGAGGATGAGGAAGAGGATGCAGAGGGTGAGAAGGTTTGGGCGCACTCACAGCAGGGCTGCCTCCCACATCGCTTCGCAGCTGCAAGAGAAGGAAGGGGCATCAGCAGGGGCTGAGGGCACAGGGATCCCCCAAAATGCCCCCTCTGGGCACGCCCTGAAAGCATCAGAGTGAGGTAGCAAAGGCCTGGAGTCAGGATGCTCCGTGCCAGGTGCTGGGGGGGGGGCCTGGCTGTCCCCAGGGAAAGGGGGGTGGCACTGGGGCAGCAAACAGGGGGCTCGGGGTGCGGAGCAGGGGCAGCCAGGGGCGGGCACAGGGCTGGGAAAAGGGCTGATCCATACCCCTTCCGACTCGTCCCCCATCTCCAAGAGGGAGCAGCAAGGTGGAGAGGAGAGCCAGCAGCATGCAGAGACAGGGCAGGAGAGAAGAGCCCGAAAACAGAGAGAGAAGAGAAGGGGAGGAGGGGAGAAAGGTTAGTGCTGAGGTGTCTGTCTGTCCCTGCCCTGCAGCCTGGAGACACAGCAGCACATCCCCAGAGCCCAGCACCCCGCTGGGATCCCACACGGAGCCGGGGCAGCGCTCGGAAGGTTCCGGAGCAGCAAAGGCAGCGGCGCCGCCTCCCCTGGGGGCAAACCCGCTGGATTTTATGAGCCATGGAAGAAACCCCAAACTCTGCTCCTTCAGGGAGCCTGGACCGTCTCCAGCACCCACAGGGCAGGTGTTCCCAGGCAGGGAGAGGTTTCCATCCCACCCCACCCTGCGGCCAAACCGCTGCTTGGCCGCGTTCCTGGGAGGACACGGGTCCCAGGAGGACATGCCAACACCTCCAGAGCTCCCACCCCACACCCTGGGAGTGACCCCCAATGTGGGGGTCGGGGGGGGGCAGAAGAGCAGCCACTCCTGCAGCACAGCACATGGAGTGGGAACATCCACAGGGACTGGGGAGCAGGGGGTGGGAGCCCTCCAGCCACCACACGAGGACAAGACAAATTAGGGTGAGTGCCCCTCTGCCTGCACCCACCGGAGGAGGGAAGGACCAGCCTGGATATCTCCAGGCTGATATATCTGCCCTATCCCAGGACACTCCCCACCACAGCCAGCACCAAACCCGGCACGGTGCCACCGGGATATCCAGGAATGGTGGCAGGAGCCCCCGAGGACGTACCAGGCTGTCCAGGCCCCCCCCGAGGAGGTCCACGGCGCCCATCTGCACGGAGGAGGTGGCCACGGGTGGGCCGCTCACGGGGGGGCCCAGGTCCAGGTTGAGCAGGTCCCCCAGCAGGTCCCCCTGCGTGGGGATCACCGAGGGCTGATCCGCCGCCGGCGCCCCCGAGGGAGCCGTGTCCGGGCTCTCGGCGCTCTCGCTCCTGCAGGGAAGGGCAAGGGGACACTGGAGATGGGCAGGAGACTGGGCAGGGCTGGAGGCAGGAGCTCACCCAGCTGGGCTCTGCAGGGAGCGTGCAGGGATCCCATCCCAGCATGGCTCCAACACTCCAGCTGTGACCCCATATCCCACCATGGCTCCAACACTTCCACTGGGAACTGAGATCCCCCCATCCCAGCATGGCTCCAACACTCCAGCTGTGACCCCATATCTCAGCATGCCTCCCAGCACTTCAACTGTAATCCCCTATTCCACTATGGCTCCCAACACTTCCACAGGGAGCAGAGAACCCCCATTCTACCATGGCTCCCAACACATTCTCATAGAGATTCCCTTCCACCGGGATCACTCCTCCAGCTTTTTAAGGACAATGTTGAACCCAGACAGCCCTGCCCCTACAGACCCTCCCTCGGGAATGGGGTCTCAGCTCAGCT
>NW_020898040.1:9539-27418 GCF_003984885.1 Neopelma chrysocephalum
CCCTGCCCCTACAGACCCTCCCTCGGGAATGGGGTCTCAGCTCAGCTCCTTCCCAGCACACCCAGCCAGGAGACACAACCCTTCCACCAGGATCACTTCTCTGGCCTTGTAGGGCCAAACCCACAGCCTTGTCCCTACAGAAGCTCCCTCGGGAAAGGGGTCTCAGCTCCCTCCTCGCCCAGCACCCCACAGCATCCCACCCCCTCCTCCGGCGGATCCGCGCTCCCGGCAGTGCCCCCCGGGGCAGGGGGGTGGGGAACACTCACGATCCGGTGCGCGGGGGCAAACTCTTGTGCACGACGCCCCTGCCGCCCTCCACGAAGGCCCCGGGGGGTTTGTGGTACACCGAGGCCAGCGTGCCGATGTGGCAGATGAGCTCGTCCAGCAGCGTGGGCTCGATCAGGTCCGTCTCCTCCGAGATGAGCGGCTTCTCCGCCAGCACCACCTCCTTGGCGGCCACCGGGTCCGTGGACAGCAGGCGCCAGTAGATGTAGCCCCGGTCCCGCAGGTCGGGGTTGTCCGAGTCCTGCGGGAAGGGCGGGAATCAGGGATGGAGCCAAGGGGAGCTGCTGCTGCACAGCTACTGCACAGATACTCCAGAGGTACTTGGAGCTGCTACTGTACAGCTACTACACAGCTACTCCAGAGCTACTCAGGGCTGCTACAGCTACTACAGAGCTACTCCAGAGCTACTCAGGGCTGCTACAGCTACTACAGAGCTACTCCAGAGCAACTGCAGCTACTCCAGAGCTACTCAGGGCTGCTGCAGCTGCTATAGAGTTACTCAGGGCTGCTGCAGCCACTCCAGAGCTACTCATGGCTGCTTCAGCTACTCCAGAGCTACTCAGGGCTGCTATAGCTACTCCAGAGTTACTCAGGGCTGCTGCACCTACTGCACAGCTACCCAGGACTGCTGCAGCTACTATAGAGCTACTCAGGGCTGCTGCAGCCACTCCAGAGCTACTCCAGAGCTACTCAGGGCTGCTGCAGATACTCCAGAGCTACTCAGGGCTGCTGCAGCCACTCCAGAGATACTCAGGGCTGCTGCAGCTACTGCACAGCTACTCAGAGCTGCTGTAGCTACTACACAGCTACTCAGGGCTGCTGCAGCTACTATATAGTTACTCAGGGCTGTTGCAGCTACTCCAGAGCTACTCAGAGCAACTGCAGCTACTACAGAGCTATTGCAGCTACTTGGAGCTGCTGCAGCTACTACAGAGCTACTCAGAGCAACTGCACCTACTCCAGAGCTACTCAGGGCTGCTGCAGCTACTACAGAGCTACTCTAAGTTACTGCAGCAGCTACTCAGAGTAACTACAGCTACTCCAGAGCTACTCAGAACTACTGCTGCTACTAAAAGAGCTACTCGGAGCTGCTGCAGCTACTCCAGAGCTACTCAGAGCTCCTTTTCCCATCTGAGTCTTGCTGGGAGGGATCACGGGGATACAAGTTCAGGAGCTCCACCATCCCGGGCTGGGAAGCAGCACAAGGAGCCTCCCGGGCCATGGGAGTGTCTGTGCTCTCCAGGATTTCAACTACCAGGATTCCCAGAGGGACTTGGGACATGGGATGGAGGGACAGGACAAGGGGAATGGCTCCCACTGCCACAGGGCAGGGATAGATGGGAGATTGGGAAGGAATTCCTGGTTGTGAGGGTGGGGAGGCCCTGGCACAGGTTGCCCAGAGAAGCTGTGGCTGCCCCTGGATCCCTGGGAGTGTCCCAGGCCAGATTGGATGGGGCTTGGAGCCACCTGGGCTAGTGGAAGGTGTCCCTGTGAGCTGGAACAAGACCTTCAAGGTCTCTTCCAACCCAAACCATTCCATGACTCTGCATTAAGCTCCCCATTACCTGCTGCCCCATGACCAGGCCATTCCCACTTCCCCAGGGTTGGGAAGCCCTCGGGAAGGCCCCGGGGTGTGACCCACCTGTGTGGCCAGGCTGAGCACCTGCTGCACCAGCTCCTGGGTCTCCGTGGGCTTCTTCAGGAACAGCTTCACGATGGCCGTGAGCAGCTGGAGCTGAACCTGGGGATGGACACACACAGACGCATCAGGAACACCGGGATTTTCCCTGGAGGAGCTGCCAGGATCTAACCCTGACCTGCCCTTCGAGGGACCAAAGCCAGGGTGGCCACATCAGTGGTGGTGACATGAGCCAGGGCACCTCGTGTGGCTCCCAGCCAGCTGTGCAGCCCCTTCCCAGCCCATCCCACACCCTCGGGAACACGGGGCGATCCAGATGTTATGGGACAAGATCCTGGGAGCAGGTTACACAGTCCCACAGGCCAGAGCATCCCCTGACTTCCATGAGGATAAGCAGCAGGAATTGCCTCCGACAGCCCCTTCAGGGACCTCAGGGAGTCAGAATCCCTGGCTTGGCTGTTCTGCATTTCCAGGCTTTGCCCTGCTCACTGTCCCTTAGTTTCACGGTGCTTGGAACAGTTTTCCACAGGTGGAAACCCTCCACAATTCCACAGGCAAACCTCATCAGGGCAGGGCAGGGCAGGCACAGCTCCCTCTGCTCATTCCAGCTGCCTGGCTCTGTTTCCCAGCTCCGAAGGGCTGATCCTGTGCTGGCACAGCGGGATGAACCGGGTGACCTCCTGGTCCCTCCCAGCCAAGAAGGGCAGGAGGTGCTTGGGACAAAACCATGGTGGCATTTCATGGAACCATGGAATAGTTTGGATTGGGAGGGACCTTAAAGCTCATCTCGTTCCACCCCCTGCCATGGGCAGGGACACCTTCCACTGCCCAGGCTGCTCCAAGCCCTGGATCACATCCTACACCAGAGCTGCTGCGGAACACGGTTGCTCCAAACACCTGGAAGAGCAACACCTTCCCGCTCCTTTAGAGCAGACTGTTCCACCCCAGCCAGCACAAGCTGTGTCACAGTGTCCCCCTCACCCAGCCAGTCCTGCCCCACCTGGGTGCTCTCATCGTGGAATCCCTCCAGGAAGCTCTCCAGCAGCTCGTCGGCGTTGTCGATGCGCTCGGCGTATTCCCCCACGATCCAGATCATGGCAGCCCTGGCCTCGGGCTCATCCAGGGAGTCCAGGTTCTCACACAGGGTGGCAATGACACTCTCGTACCTTCCCCAGGAGGAGATGACACGTGTTCACTCACCAAGAGCAGGAAACCCAAACCCCAGTCCACCCTAACTCCAAACTCCATCCCATCCCCCTCAGCAGAACCAGGGCACGGCTGAGGGCACCTTGCCCGGGGTTGTTCCCTCTCCCCAGTGCCCTCATTGATCCCAGAGCACATTCCCTGCTCTGGATTAACCCCTCAGCCCCACTCCCCTGACCTGCTCCTCTCTGGAGCCGTTGGCTATTCCTGCAGAGCTCCTGCTCGTTACCAATTCACTTCATTAGTATTTATTCCCACTATTAGTCCCCGACTTCCTGATTACAGACTTGCCTATTCATCCTGGCTCAGCTGGAACATTCCCTCCCCTCTCCTCCTGCTGCCCTTGTTCCAGCACCAGGAGCTGGATTAAGAGCCAGAGCCAGTTTCTGCTGACGCAAGGAACCTCCACATCCCCGGCAGCTCCCTCCATTGGGGTCCCTGGTTCTGGGACTGCCATCCCAGGGGGAGGGCTGGGGGCATTCCTGGGGCTGGGGGCAACTTTCCTGCCTCCAGTTTAACTCCTGGGGCAGCGCTGAGCGGCGAAAACCCAAAGCTGTGCTGCAGGGAGGCTCAGGGGGCTCCATCCCCCATCCCTCCCCCACTCCGGGGTCTTCGTGGGCCCCCCGAGCACAGAGGGGCAGGAGGGGCTCACCCAGGCCCACGCACTTGTTGGGGTACTTGCGGAAGATGTCCTTGATGACCACGATGGCCTCCTGCACCACGTAGTTGACCTTGGTCTGGATGAGGTCCAGGAGGGTGCTGACACAGCGCTCGGCCGATTGCTGCCGGAGGGACTCGGTTACACCCCCTGCCAGCCCCATCCCAAAGCCTCCACTGCCATTCCCACACCTCCTCATCCCTGCCATGCACCCCCCAAACCCAACCCAGAGCATGGGGGACACACGAGTGTCCCAACCCAACCCAGAGTACAGGGTACACACGAGTGTGGTCTCCCCTTCACACCCAGGTCTGGCTCCTCCTCCTCCTCTCTGCCCATGGGAAGCATTCCAGCCATGCAGAGCCAGGTTTTTAATAATCCCCTTTGGCAAATTACTCCAACAGGGAAGCAAAGCCTACAAGGAGCCCTTTGGGAAGGGATTGGCTCCCTCCGAGCCCTTCAGGAAAGGATCAGCTACCTCCCAGCCCCTTGGGAAGGAATCTGTGCCCTCCCAGCTCCTCGGGATGGGATCAGCTTCCTCCTGGTCCTCAGGAAGGGACTGGTTCCTTCCCAGCCCTTCGGGAAAGGATCAGCTTCTTCCCAGCCCCTCGTGAAGGGATTGACTCCCTCTCAGCACACCAGGAAGGGATTCACTCCTTCCCAGCCCCTTGGGAAGGGGTCTGTGCCCTCCCAGCCCCTCAGGAAGGGATTGCCTCCCTCCCAGAACCTCAGGAAGGGATGAGCTCCCTCCCAGCCCTTCAGGAAGGAATTGTCTCCCTCCCAGCCCCTTGAGAAGGGATCTGTGCCCTCCCAGCTCCTCAGGAAGGAACCAGTGCCCTTCCAGCCCTTGGGAAGGGACCAGTGCTCTCCCATCCCCCTGGGAAGGGATCAGCTCCATCCCATCCCCACTGTGATTCCCAACAAGCCCCTGGCACTGCAGTACCACCCCAGGCAGAGCTGCTGGGTCTGCAAGGGGGCACGGGATGGGCAGGGACCCTGGAACAGCTCCAGTGGCCAAGGGGATGAAACACCCCCCTGACACCCCTGTGGAACAACCACAGCTCATCCCCAGCTCTCCAGGGCAGCGCCAAATCCCAGGATGAGATGCCCACCACGTGCCTTGCCCAGGCAGAGGTGCCCCAGCCCTCACCTCCACCTTGATGGCACAGCGGCCGATGGCTCTCACCGCCTTCCGCACAAAATCCACATCCACCTCCGTGGCGTATTCCTTGAGCTCTGCCAGCACCTGAGGGAGGGGACAGCACGGTGAGGGCCTGGCAGCGAGGACAAGCCACCAGGAACACGGGGCAGTGACCCAGCTGGAGCAGGATGGGTGGCACAGTGACAATGAGTGGCACAGCCGATCCCGGCCGCATCCCACGGAGCTGGGGCTGGGATTTGGATCCCCCCTGGTGCCCTCCCCCGGCCCCTGACCTGAGCTATGTTGGCCTGGGAGGCCAAGCGGATCATGATGTCCAGTTTCTCCAGTTTGACGTAGATGGGGTCGTTGTACTTCACAAAGAACACCTTCATCTCGTGCTTCAGGATCTCAGGCCTGGCGGTGGCAGGAGGCAGAGGTTAGGGGTGGACACACACACTCACCTCCACCACAATTCCAAGGTTTTGGAGGCCTGTTCCGTGCCAAGGAATCCAAACACCGTGATTATCCTCCCAGGGTTCCGTCCCACGGGGAAACACGGAGAGGGAGCAGCTCCAGGCCAGGAGGATGAGGCTCCTTGGCCACAAGCACAAGGTTTTGGGGGCCCATTCCAACCAAGGAATCCAAGACAGCACAATTATCCCCTCAGGATCCTTGGCTCCCCTTTGCAGGGGACAGAGCACAACCTTGCTGCAAACACAGGCCAGACGTGAGGCAACAGGGGCCGTTTGTCCTGCCAAGGCTGGAAGGGACGTTTTGGAAGGAGCAGGGACACAAATCCAGACCCCAGGGCTAGGCTGGACCTTTCTCACCAGCTCATCCTCTAAGCTGGGAGAGAGCTAGGCCAAGTCCAGCTCCAAGGAGCCAACCTGCCTTCCACATTCCTGCTCCCAGGGACACTAATTGCTTTCCTCTTTTCCCAGAAATTAGTGCTATTTTTAACAGACGACCACGGCGCTGACTGGGAGGAGGACAAATCATCTGACTGTGGCTGTGGGCAGAGCAGGGCTCTCCAGCTGGACACTTCTGCTCCAGGCACACGTGTGGGGCCTTGGACACCTCCAGCCCACCGGAATTTTAGATCAGCAAAGGGACAAAAGGACTCTTAGCACTTACTCAGGGAGGACAAAATCCGACAGCACAAAAATCCCGCCCTAGACACGGAATGACCAAACCAAAGTCTCTCAGCTTTTGGCTTTGCCATCCTTTGCTGGCCCCAAATAAAGAAAAAATTAAACTGGGCTTAATTCCCTGCTCATTCCCTCATCTAACTGACTCAAGGCCAGATTGGACAGGGCTTGGAGCAACCTGGGATAGTGGAAGGTGTCCCTGCCCATGGCAGGAGAGTGGGATGAGTCCTTTCCAACCCAAACCATTCCATGATTTTACGACTCTCTGCGCTGAGCCCTCGGATTTTAAACAATGGAAGGAAAAACCCACAGGATGGGTCATGACACTGCTGCAGCCAGAGGGATGGAGGCACTGGGAAGCAGCACCCGTGGGGAAGAGGGAAAGCTGGGCACGCACCTCTTCTGCACGATGAGGTTGATGTTGCGGAGAGCCACGTACTGCAGCTCGGGCTCTGCGGACAGCAGGGTCACCAGGGGCGGGGCCAGCTTCTTCAGGAGCGTCCCATAATAATCCAGGTCCTTGGAAAGCATCTCCATGAACTTCATCAGCACCTTCACGGCCGAGAGCACCACGGCGGAGTTGGCGTGGGACAGGCGCGGCGTCACCCGCTCGCAGATGCTGCCGGGCGAGGAGAGGGGAAAGGGGGTGATCCCGGCCCTTCTTCCCGCTCAAAAGCTGCTGCCAGCATGGATGAAGGACGAGGCATTCGCAGGAAAGCTGAGCAGTGCTTGGGACCTTCCCAAGAGACGCCGTACAGGCTCTTGGACGCCCCGATGAAGGTTATTCCCCAGCCCTGCAGAACCCGCTCGCAGTGACCCCGTTTTGGGGCTCCCCAGGGCCTCCTGTCCCCTGCAGCCACATTTTTTCAGCTGATAAAGAAGCACAATCCTGGTGCCAGCACGGGGACAAGAGCAGGGCAGGCTCCAGATGGCCATGCCCAAGGCACGGGAGCCAGCAGATGCCCGCTGTCCCACCTCCTGCAGCAGCATTCCAAGGGGCAGGAGGATGCTCAGAGGAGAAGGGGCAGTGCCAGGCGCTCTGATCGACACCTGCCCATCCATCCCCTCCCTCTCCAACCCTGCTCCTCGGCACCACGGCAGCACCCGGAGCCTCCCTCACCTCTGGGCTTCCCGGTCATCCTTGGGCATGTAGTTGGCCAGGCAGTCCAGGATGAAGATCTGGCCCCACTCAGTGCACTCGTTGAGGGCTGTGAGCAGCTTGTTGATGGACTGGGGGTTGAGGTCCAGGAGGTTGCTGCTGGGGTGGGACTCGGCTATTTCCGACAGAGCCGCCACCGCGTTGGCCACCACCTGCCAGGGGGCACGGGACAAGGGTTAGGGGACAGGGCACGGGTTAGGGGACACCAGGGTGGCTCCTGGGGGAAAGGTGGGGCAGGGGGATGAGCTGCTTCCTCAGCATCATCCCACCGACATCTGGGCACCAGCTCCGACTCCCACCGGCGGCTCCGCAGGGGATGAGCCACCCCCACCCCGCTCCCACCGCCCACACACCACATCCCCAACGGCTCCCACGTGTTCCACAGGAATCAGCCTTGGCCCCCTGCCCAGCTCCCCTTCCCCAGGCAGCTCCAAGGAGCCCCATCCCTCCCTGCACAGCTCCTGGCCTGGCTGCCACGCCCGCAGCAGGAGGAAAGGCTGGGGGGAGAGAAACCCTGAGGAAAGCTGGGTTTAAAGTTCCTCATAAAGCCTGGGGAAAGGGAGGGAAGCCAAAGCCCAGCTGCCAGGAAAACCTCACCAGAGGCAAAAGCCACTGGCTATGTGGGATCAGAGGCAAAAGCCACTGGCCATGTGGGATCAGAGGCAAAAGCCACTGGCTATGTGGGATCAGAGCCAAGCCTCTGCTCCGAGCTGTCCGGAGCAGCCTCCTCCCCACTGGGAACAGGGTAATAACACACAGCCAAGGAATGGGAGAAACCCTCCATCCAGGAGATGGGCTTACAGGGCAGGGAAAAGCCTGCAGCCCTGAGAAGCAAGAAGTCCCCAGCAGTGGCCTGTTCACTGTTAACACCAAAATAGAGAGTCTGGAAGGGAGTCTGGGATGCGAAGATGAATTAGGGCATTTCCATCCATTTGGATGGAGAGAGGGCGGAGAAGGCAAAAGAAGGATCACCATGGGGTTGGAGTCGGAGATGAGATCCTTCAGGGTGTCCAGGAAGCCCTGGTCCTCCACCAGCTGGGCGTTGATGTCGTGCAGCTTGGCCACGCAGACGGCGGCCGTCTTGCGCACGTAGGGGTCCTCGTCCTTGAGGCACTTCCGCAGGGGCTCACAGAGATACTCCGTGATTTTATCCACACGGATGCAGCCCATGGTCCGCACGGCCAGAGCCCGGATCAGCGGGTTTGGGTCCTCGCAGTCCTGCAGGGAGCAGAGGGGAGGTTTGGTGTCACAGCCAGCAGTGGTGGCTTCAGGATGTCCGGGTTGGTTTGGGGTTCCTCAGGCGCTGAGAGTTTAACACACTCGACAACAAGTCCCCCAAGAGAAGTTGGACCTCTTGTTCTGCACCCACGGGGTTATAACGCCACCAGTCCTTGCTCCCAGCACCCCCAGGAATCTGAACTCCTCATCACTTACACCAAACACCACAACCCAGCTGCCACCTGACCTGGGAAACGCATCTATTGCGCTTATCTTGTGGGGTTTTTCCTGCCTAAAAAACCCAAATTCCCTCTAATGCCCACCAAGTCCTTTCCACAAAGCAGTTTGGCAACACCTTGGCTCCTAACAAACTCTTCGGCTCCCAGCTCCAAGGGGAAGATCACGAGGGCTCTCCCAGCACACGGGCTCACATGACGGCAGCTCCATCACGGGAGCTGCCCACAGCCCCGACAGAGCGAGTGGCACGGGGTGGCTGCCAAAAAAACAGCTTTCTGCATTACTGAGCAAATTTAATCAGTTACCAAGAACCAGGAGAGCTCCTCCTCCCGACGGGAGAGGCTCTGGAAAGCTGCCCACGCTCCCTTTGCAGCTCAGTGCAGTGACCCGGCACTGGGTCGAGCTGCCCCTGGTGACTCTTGGACTCACACCCTCTGCCCTCACCTTCACAAAGGTGTTCACTGCCATGATGGCCATGTCTGGTTGGCTCTTGGCATAGTTCATCAGGTAGAGGTAGACCAGCTTCTTCAGCTCCAGGTTGTCTGTCTGCATGCAGTTCACCACGTCCGGGAAGAGAGCGCTGGAACACAGAGCTCCCGGTGAGGGCAGGACATGGACATGCTCCCGGAGGAGCCTCCTTCCCATGGCCCATCCCCTCCTGCAGCCAGGAGAACCTGCTCTGGAGCCAGGCTGGGAGAGCTGGGGGGGTTCACCTGGACAAGAGAAGGCTCCAGGGAGAGCTGAGAGCCCCTTGCAGGGCCTAAAGGGGCTCCAGGAGAGCTGGAGAGGGACTGGGGACAAGGGATGGAGGGACAGGACACAGGGAATGGCTTCCCACTGCCAGAGGGCAGGGACAGATGGGAGATTGGGAAGAAACCCTTCCCTATGAGTGTGGTGAGGCCCTGGCCCAGGTTGCCCAGAGAAGCTGTGGCTGCCCCTGGATCCCTGGAAGTGTCCAAGGCCAGGCTGGACGGGGTTTGGAGCAACCTGGGCTAGTGGAAGGTGTCCCTGCCCATGGCAGGGGGTGGAACGAGACAAGTTTTAAGGTCTTTTCCCACCCAACCCTTTCCAGGATTCTATGATTCCATGACCTGCAGCAGATGTGGCTGAACTGCCCGTTCCCAGTGGATTTGATTGCATGGATCTGTATCGAGACCAGCCCAGAGCAGCCCCTGAGGGACCAAAACTGAACGCTGGACATGGTTCTGCTGTATCCCAGCCCCAGCCCACAGCCCTGGCACAAGGTGCTGGACAAGGCTCTCAGGCACATGGTGTGATTTTGGGGTGTCCTGTGCAGCACCAGGAGCTGGACTCCATGATCCTTGTGGGTCCCTTCCAACTCAGGATACTCCATGATTCTGTGCACCCTCACAGGATGGAGCCAAAGGGAAGAGCCTCACTCCCTGGGGTGATTCCTGATACAAGGATGCTCTGCTGGGATGGAGTGGAGCTGCCTGCACGGAGCTGGGGCCTCCCCTTCCCAAATCCCTGGAGCTGTGGGATGCCAGAGATGCTGTTTCATCCAAAGACAGACCAATTAAAGCCACAGACAGACCAATCAGACTATTAAAGCACCCCAGAGAGGCAATTAGGATCACAGGGGTAAAACAGGGGTTATCCCACCCTGACAGATGTCCCTCGGCTCCTGGAAGCTTCTCTGTCACTGCAAACCCAGCCATCCCTGACAGGATCAAACCCAGGGCACCCCTAAATCCAGGGAAGTGCCTGCTGAGCTGCCACCCACCGTGGCTGCTCTCACCCCGGGCTAAACCAGGCTTTCCTGGCTAAACCAGGCTTTCCTGGCACCTCCTGGGGAGCAGTGAACTGAGGAACCTGCCCTCCTGCAGCCTAAAATATGCACGCACCAAAAAAAATGGGCTGACACGGCCAGAGAATCATGGAATGGGTTGGGTGGGAAGGGACCTTAAAGCCCATCCAGCTCCACCCCCTGCCATGGGCAGGGACACCTTCCACCAGCCCAGGTTGCTCCAAGCCCCGTCCAACCTGGCCTTGGACACTTCCAGGGATCCAGGGGCAGCCACAGCTTCTCTGGGCAACCTGTGCCAGGGTCTCCCCACCCTCACAGGGAAGGTTTCCTTCCCAACACCCAACCTAAATCTCCCCTCTTTTAGTTTAAAACCATTCCCCCTTGTCCTGTCACCGTCTGCCCATGTAAAAATCCCCTCTCCCTGTTTTCATAAGCCCCCTTCAAATCCTGGAAGGCCATATCCACATGATCTTCTCCATGGTGGTCCCAAGACAGCCCTGCTGCTGCTCTGGGAGCAGGGACACACCAGCTCTCCCAGCACAGAGCCCAGGGTGTGTTTTCCCTCCATTTCCTCTCCAATGCACCGTGAAAACCAAACTGCTGATGCTGCTCAGGGGTGTGCAGGGCCAGGTCCTTGCAGGGAGAAGGCACAGAGGGGCCATGTGCTGCTCAGTCAGATGGAAGGAGGCAGGAAGGAACAGCAGCTGCCCCACCTTTGGGACTGGAGCGGCTGCAAAAGGCTCTTGGGCAGCGGGGCAGCGACACAGCCCCTCTGCCACCACCCCTGGGGGGCCCTGCTTGTGCAGAGCAACACGTGAGGGGAGAGGGAATAATCCCAACCAACTCATCTGGCAGCCAGACCAATCCTCTTTCAGCCAGATTACAACCAAAGCCAGGGGAGCTCCCGCCTGCCCGGCGGCCACGTGGGCACAAAGTGCCCTCCGGGAGGCAGAGCCGTGGCCAGGAGGGTGCTCAGGCCTCTCCTGAGGGGAAAACCAGCTGGAAAACCCCTCGGAGGAACAGTGGGAAAGGGGAACCTGCAAGCTATCCGGGTTTGGAATGGCTGGAGCTGTGCCAGGGCAGGGTCAGGTTGGATCTCAGGCAAAGGTTCTTCCCCCAGAGGCTGGTTGGGCACTGCCCAGGCTCCCCAGGGCAGTGGGCACAGCCCCAAGGCTGCCAGAGCTCCAGGAGGGTTTGGACAACACTCTGAGGGACAGGGTGGGATTGTTGGGGTGTCTGTGCAGGGTCAGAGGTTGGACTGGATGATCCTGTGGGTCCCTTCCCACTCAGGCCATTCCCTGACCCTCTGGAATCACAGACCTGACGTCCTTGCCCACAGTCATGGAGGCGATCACCTTCTTCACAGCCTCCTTCTTCTTCTCCTTCTTGTCACTGTTCAGCTCAGCCTTCAGCTCAAATATCTCCCCTGGAAAAGTGGGAAAAAGGGGAGCTCAGGGGCTGGGGAAGGGACACCCCACCCTCTGCTGGTGAGGGAGGGTGGGCACAGCTCCCACCCCCTGCATGCCACCTTCAACTCCCACCTTTGCCAGCCCTGGGAGGGGGGATTTAACTTCCCAAATGCCTTGCTGGGGGCTGGGGCTGCTCTGGGGGCTCAGCTCTTCTCCATGGAAATGGATACCAGCCTGCTGGGGCATCCCCATAGCTCCTGCAGCCCTGCAGGAACGGGAGGTGCTGCAGGAGGGACCAGCCCCCCCCGGGCACAGGGGGTTATCCCATGGGCACTTTGGACACACAGCCAAGCTCCAGCCCCACACACAGCTTTGGGAGGCCTTGTCCTCCCTTCCCTCCCTTCCCAGAGGATGGCAGGTCCCCCCAGCAGGCGGATTTTGGGCACTGCTCCTCCAGCCCACGTGAGGGATGGTGGTTCCCAAACCCCCTCTCTGCCTGGGGCAGCGATTCCCCAGCCCAGCCCCTGCAGACCCAGCCAAGGGCACCACCTCCTGCCCTCCTGGGGCCTCCTGAGCTCCTTATTCCCTGCCAGGCTGGCAGGCTGAGGAGGGCCACGCCACATGGCTCCTCTCCACATTAATTCCTCGCTCTGGAAAGTGCTTAAGGCCCCGAGTGCTGCCCAGGGGAGCTCCTGAGCCGCTAAAGCCGATCAGCAGCTGCCACCAGCCCTGCCAGGGGCCTGGGGACAAGGTGTCCTGACCCCAACACCGTCCCAGGAGCTGCTCTGGGTGTCACAGCGAGGAGCAGGGTGGGGTGTCAGCCACAGCATTCCCACGGGAGCTTCCCCCCACAGGGACAGCCCTCCCTGCCCGGCTTATGGTGTAAGAACCGGGTGCTTTTGGGATGAATGGTGACATTCCCACTCCCTCCCTTACCTTTCTTGGTGGTGGTGAAGTACTTGGAGTCCGTCATGGTGGTCCCAGCCAGCAGCAGGTCCCTGGGGGAGAGGCAGAGCACGGAGGGTGAGGGTTGGGATTTTCCTGGCTGGGGAGAGCTCCAGGAAGGAAAAAAATCGGGGAGCTTGGGATCGCATGGGAAGAGTCACGAGGAGCTGAAGCCCCCAGGGAAACCCTCAGCTCCTGCCCATTCCCTACGGGAGGGTGAGCACCCTGCAGCTCTGGGATGAGGGAGGAATCAGCTGGTTCTCCAAAGGGGATGTGGAGGAGGAAGGGAGTCACTGAGGATTCCAGGGGTCAGCCCAGGCTTTGCTCAGCCCACCCCGCTGGGCAGCAGGGGCTCAGTGATCCCCCCTGGGCTCACCCCTCCTCATCCAAAAAGTGCTTTTGGAGGGAAAACTCACACCCAAACCTCCCTCACACCCGCAGGGAACAGCTCTGGGAGGGGGGGAGGAACTGAGCCGAGCCCAAGGCGCAGCTCAACGGGACAGAGCAGCCGAGGGGGATCAAAGGGAGCCTCTTCCAGACTTCCAGAAACCATCCCTGCTCCAGCAGCGCTGCTTTAAATTCCAAGGGTTCGAGGTTTCCACCCAGCACTTGAGGCCCTCTTATATAATTCAGGCAGTTTAGGGCAGATTTAGGGCTTGGCAGCTGAGGAGGGAGATGTGCAGGGAGCAGACAGCCCTTGGGAAAGGTCAGCGGGGATTTGGCTTTTACGGTTGGTTTTCCCATTTTTTTCCTTCGACAGGAAAAGAATCCAGAGGCTTGTCCTTGAAAGCCTGCAGTGGCCTTGCTGTTCTGGAGGGGCAGGAGCACAGAAAGCAAAGCCAAGTGGGAAAAAAAAAAAAAACAGATAAAAAAAGAGCATTTGGGGAAAAAAAAAAAAAGAGGAAGAAAAAGAGCTTGCGGAGGGGTTTAAAATGCAAATGAGCTTCTTGAAAGCCAAATGCAGCAGCAGCACAGAGGAACTGTGTCCTCTGTTCCCTGTCCAAGCTGGATAGGGATCCCCAACAGGGATAAAAAGGAAATCTGGATGAAATCTGGGGGCTGGGAACGCTGGGCAGAGCACGGAGCTGGGCCGGGAGGAGGAGAGAAGTTTGCACGGATGTGGGGCTGCTCCGGGGGCTGGCAGTGCTATTCCAGAGGGGGAAGCCTGTCACCGTGCTCCCCCAGCCCTGCCAAGGGAGACAGGACACTCCTCCCTGCTTCCCTCAGTTACCTGGGATTGATTGAGAGCCTTTTTTATCCCGCTAAGTCGGTGGCTCTCCAGGGAACAGCGGGAGCTCCGGGCTGCAGCAGCTCTCTGCACCTCACTGCAGATCCCGTCCTGCCACACAGGGAGGAAGGAAGGAAGGAGGATTCACTGCAGTCCCTCTGCTTCCAGGACCTGGCTCACGCTCAGCCCTGCTCTGCAGAAGTGCCTGGAAAGCAAACTTGAAGCCGAGCAGGGAATTTCTGCAGCCAGAGCAGGGCCATGAATCACTCCTGCTGCTTCCCGCTCTCCCAGAGCCCCCCCCCAGCACCACAGGGTGGGATTGTTGGGGTTCACCCACCCAAAACCCCACCCATGTGTGCTTTAGAGCCACCCAAAATTCCCCTAATTCCAGAGACAACCCCCCCACTCCTGCAAGCCCCTCCAAAAAGCAAAGGGTCTCCTGCAGCTCGGGAATGAAGGTGCATCCCTTGCTGCCCACACCAACATTCCAGGTGGCAGGACCAGCCTGGAAGCACCCCAGGGGGCTGAGGGGATCCAAACCCCTGCCAGATCCGGGTGCTCAGCACCCTGTGTGTGTGTCCAAGGGTGACAGGGCAGGGCTGGCTGCCAGCCTGGGATGCACAGCCCCTGCTGCAGGTGGATTCCCAGGAGCCCAGCCCTTGGAAAGGGGCCAACGCTGCTGCCTGGCTCTGCTTTTAAGGATGCAGAGCTGGGAGCTGCAGGAAGGTGTTTGCAATTCCCACCCAGCTCCTTTCCACGCTCAGCTCCCAGTGAGAGGCAGATCCCGACAGGCAGGAGCAGCTCCTCCCTCAGGAAAAGCGGGATGCAGGCAAGGAAACCAGGGAGACCAACCACCCCCCACCTCGGGGGGGCTCAGGTTTGGTCCCATCTTCGGGCCAAACTTTGAAGCACATGGATTCAAGGAGTCAGAAGTGCCCTCAAGGCTCTGGAAGCAAAGCTCAGGGGGCACCCGGAGCTCCCCCACACCCACCCGGGGCTCTTGGGCTCCTCTGGGGGGAGATATGTGTGGGCTGTCGCACAAACCCACACTCTCCAAGGCCACGGGCTGGGCTCTCCAAAGTGGTTTATCCCTGATTTTGTTCCCCAGGGTAGATCCAAGAGCTCCACAGGAGCCGCAGCAACGCTGCTCTCCTGAGGCTCCAGCCCTGGCTCGGGAAGGGGGCCCAGCCCAGCCAGCACATCTGTCCCAGGCAGCTCCCAAACTCTGCTCTCCCAGGGGAATAAGAGGCTCCTGAACCCAAAAGACAGCAGCAAACGTGTCCTGGGGCTTCCAAGGAGGCAGCTGCTTCCAGAGGGTTCCCAGAACAGCCTCGATCCCCAATGAGCCATGGCTGGTGGAGGAAGAAAACTCGTTTCTTCTGCTCCTTTTGTCACCTGGTTTGGGTCAATTCCTCCATCCTTGAAGGCTGAGATGCTGCTGAGCAGAGTGTTCCATGGAATCATGGAATGGTTTGGGTTGGAAGGCACCTTAAAGCTCATCCCATCCCACCCCCTGCCATAGGCAGGGACACCTCCCACTAGCCCAGGTTGCTCCAAGCCCCGTCCAACCTGTCCTTGGACACTTCCAGGGATCCAGGGGCATCCTCTAGGAAATCCATTCCAGGGTCTCTCCACCCTCACAGGGAAGGATTCCTTCCCAATATCCCATCTATCCCTGCCCTCTGGCAGTGGGAAGCCATTCCCTGTGTCCTGTCCCTCCATCCCTTGTCCCCAGTCCCTCTCCAGCTCTCCTGGAGCCCCTTTAGGCCCTGCAAGGGGCTCTCAGGTCTCCCTGGATCCTTCTCTTCTCCAGGTGAACCCCCCCAGCTCTCCCAGCCTGGCTCCAGAGCAGAGGGGCTCCAGCCCTGGGAGCATCTCCGTGGCCTCCTCTGGACTCACTTTCAGCTTCCAGCAATAAAAACCTGGGATGGGTTGCAGGGACAGTCCTGCTGCTCTTCCAGAGCAGGGAGCCACCTCAGCACTCTGACAGCCTGTAACCCGTGCCCAGGACATCCCAAATCCCTGGTTATCCCAGCAACAGGGCTCACTGCAGCTCCCTGGTCATTCCAGGGAATGTGACAGCCCAGAGCAGGAGTTCACTGGCTGCCAGTAAATCCTGATCTCCTGAGGCTGATCCGTGTCTTGGGAAGGGAACAAAGGCAGGAGCTTCATCCAGCCCAGCCCTGCACACACATTCCTGCCTGCCAGGGGGGACAGGCTGGCACCCAAATCCAGGGAGAGGAGAGAGGAGCAGGAACTCAAAGGACAAGCTCCTGGGAAAGGGCTCACCTGGAAAACACAGGGGCAGCTGGAGGTTAGTGGGGAAAGAAAACTCCCAGTTCCAGCTGGGAGTGAAGCACTTGAGGGCCAAGCTGGCACAATTAAGGGAAATAAAGGCAGATTATAAAGAATTAACACTGGGATGTGTAACTGGAGCCGTGGGGAATCACACACCTGCTCCCTGTTGGAATGAGGGAATTCCAAGCCAGGCAGGGTTCAAGCCCACACTCCAAGCACATCCCAGGCCCTGTGGATAAACCCCAGGGCTGGCACAGACACCAGAGGGGAAGATAAACACCCAGTTATGGAAGAGAAGAACCAGAGGCTGAGGATACAAACCCCAGCAGCTGAAGAGCCTTGTGCTGATCCCAAATCTCTCCCCTCCTTCCAGCAGTGAAGTGACGTGGTGATCCCACCCCACAGCCAACGTGGATCCCACAGCTCCCATCCCTGTGCTCATCCCACCTCTCCACAAAGCCCCAGGGGCTCACACCAGCCCCACACACATTCCCTGGAAGATATTTTTCCTAAGTCTGGCCTAACTTGAGCCAGTCTCAGCTCAAACTTGGCTCTGCAGCAACGCAGGGCTGTGACTCTGCTGCTGAAGCTCAAGCTCAGCTCAAACCTTCCCATCTTCCCACCAGGACCATCCCATCCTCATCCTCATCCTCATCCTCTCACAAACCTGCTACTTGACCAACCCAGGAGCCTTCCAAGAGGCTCCATGTCCATCAGCCAAGGGGTTGAGGTGCCCCCTCGGATAACTCGGGGGTAGGAGCCCTGTGCCAGCAGGGAGGTGCCCAAAATCCTGGCAGATCCGTTCCTTGAGGGACGTGAGATCCCGAAGGGGCAGCACACGGTCCATCATTAACCCAGAGGGAAGAAGGGCCACGGCAGAAAAATGAGCTGCAACTACAAAACATCCCATCCACCAATAACTGGGGAGTAAATCCATGGACAAAGGAAGGTCCCAGGGTGTCCCCTGCAGCACCCACTGCCAGGATCCCAGTGCTCCAAGAGCTGGGGGGATTTTTAATCACCTCAACAGGGATAACAACCACAGGGACCCCCCAGAACTCCAGCTGAGGGCCCCCAGGGATGCCAAGGATCTCGTTCTGGAGGTGTTGGGACACGCCTTCCTGTGGCACAGGGCATGTTCTCCTCCAGGAAAGCATGTTCTCCTCTGCAGGGCTGGACACCTCCTGCCATGGAATTAATTCCCAGCCTGGCTTGATCCAAGCAAGGTCCAACACCTCTGGAAAGCCCCTGGGGGTGCCAAGGCCTGTTCAGCAGCCTGAGCCCCACAGGGAGCAGCCCCCCAAAAACAGGTCTGGGGGCAGCAAACCAGATCGATCCAAAGCTTATCCCACTTCCTGTCACCCCAGGAGAGAGGGGACACAAAACACCCCCTGGACCCCCAGTGCTGCTCGGGATGGGACCCCTGAGAGGGGTTAAAACTCTGGGAAACTCTGCTCAACACAAAACACCTGCAGGGAAGAGCAACACCACCTCCAACAGGGCTCCTCCAGGCTGGAGCCTTTTATCCAGCCACTAAAGCCTC
>NW_020898040.1:27428-39362 GCF_003984885.1 Neopelma chrysocephalum
AGGAGAGGACACATCCCGGGGCAGGGGTCACAGCCCGGTCCCGGGCAGAGGGGGGCCGGGCCGGGGGTCAGAGCGGGGCCACAGCCTGTGCCGGGACAGGGCATGGGGACAGGGGACAGCCCGGCCTCGGGGGGCGGAGCGGGGCCACAGCCCGGTCCGGGAGGGGCCCGAGCGCAGGGCACGGCCCGAGTCCCGGCGGGGGCGGGGGGACCCGGCCCGCGGAGCGCACGGGAGGGGCGGGGGAGCGGCCCGAGCGGGGACGGCCGCGAGTCCCGGCCCGGTCCTTCCGGTCCCTGTCCCTGTTCCGATCCCATTCCCATTCCCGATCCCATCCCGTACCTGCCGCCGCCTCCCGCGGGCACCGGAACCGAGGATCGGGGAGCGCTTCCGGGGCGGGGGCGGGGACACGGCGGGGGCGGGGACAGGGGCGGGGCCACGGCGGGAGGGGCGGGGCCGGGAACGGGAGCGGGGGAACACGGGATGGGGAGAGGGATGGGAGAGAGAGGGAGGGGGACACGGGAAGAGGACATGGCATGGGAACAGGGATGGGTAAAGGGATGGGGAGAGGGGATGGGAGAGGGGATGGGAGAGAGGGGGTGGGGAACACGGGAAGAGGACATGGGATGGGGAGGGGACAGACGGTGGGGACAGGGAATGAGGAGAGAGTATAAGG
This sequence comes from Neopelma chrysocephalum, assembly GCF_003984885.1. NCBI lineage: Eukaryota > Metazoa > Chordata > Aves > Passeriformes > Pipridae > Neopelma > Neopelma chrysocephalum. The sequence goes on from NW_020898040.1 coordinate 28,102, forward strand.
GACACGGGATGGGGATATGGGCAGGGACACGGGATGGGATGGGGGGAGAGGGGATGGGGATACAGGATGGGGACACGGGTAAGGGAGAGGGAATGGGGGACACGGGATAGGGACATGGGTTAGAGATACGGGATAGGGAGAGGGATGGGGACACGGGATGGGATGGGATGGAATGGAATGGGATGGAATGGGATGGGATGGGATGGGGGGAGAAGGGAGGGGAACACGAGATGAGGATATGGGATAGGGAGAGGGATGAGGACATGGGATAAGAACAGGGAATGGGGAGAGGGGATGGGAACAGGGATGAGGACAGGGGATGGGGACTTAGATGTCCAGCCCCACAGTCCCCGTGTCCCCAACACCCCCAGGCTCTGTCCCTGTGTCCCCACACTCCCACAGTTTGTCCATGTGTCCCCACACCCCCAGGGTCTGTCCCCTGCTCATCCTCCCCCCCCCTCCCGGCACATCCCACAGGCAGCTCCGGCTGCTCCTGGATCCACTTCCATGGCATTTTTGGGATGAGGGGTGTGGTGGGACCTGCTGCTGCTGCGGGACAGCGGGGGCACCACGGGATCCTCCGGGGATCCATGGACTGGCTGCTGATTGGCTGGGATTTACACACCAGGGAGTTGATTGGCTGTGATCTGTGCACCTGTGTGTTGATTGGCTGGCATCTATGGCTGTGTGTGTTGATTGGCTGTGATCACCTGTTTTCTGATTGGCTGGGATCTGTGTACCTGCCTGCTCATTGGCTGGGATCTCTGCCCCTGGCTGCTGATTGGCTGGGCTCCATGTACCCCGCTGCTGACTGGCTGGCTGCCATGTACTCGACCGTTCATTGGCTGAACTGTTGGGACCTGCCCACAGGTGTGTGCTGATTGGCTGGACTGCAGCTGTGCTGATTGGCTGGGTGGTCTGTGAGCACTGATTGGCTGCTGGGCCGGATGAGCTGACTGGGCAGGCCGTCCGTGAGCGCTGATTGGCCGGGCGGTTCCCGAACACTGATTGGCTGGGCAGTCCATGGTGGGCGGGGCTGGTCGTGGCTGCCCATGATTGACAGGCAGGTCAGTTCGTGCTCAGGACACCAGGGCAGGTTTTTGGGGGGCTCGGAGGGGGCTCCTCCCCAACCCCTTCCCACCCGTGAGGGCAGACCTGGTTCTCTCCCCCCCGTGCCTGGAGCCCCCCCGGCACTCACAGGGGAGTCCCCTCTCCCCTTGGGACAGAGGGTACCAGGTGACCCTCCTGGCAGCCCAGAACCCCCCCTGCACCCCCCCCGGTCCCAATAAGTGTCTGACCCCCGGGGATGGTCTGGGTGCTGAGCCCCCCAAGGGTCCCTGCCCTGGCATCCCACCCATGGCACGGGGGTGTCTGTGCCCCCCGGGGGTCCCCCTTCTCTCCTTCCCGGAGGGCAGGACCCTGCTCTGCCCTGGGTGGTTCTGGCTCCCTTCCCAGAGCTCCCACTCCCTATTCCTGGGGGTCCCACTCTCTTCTCGGGGGTCCTGCTCTCTGCCCAGGGGGTTCATGCTCCCTTTGGAGGGCTCCCCATCCCCTTTCCATGGGGTCCTCACTCTGTCCTCGGGGGTCTCCCCTCCCTTTCTGAGGGTCCCTTCAGGGACCACCCAGTTCCCACGGGGTCCTTACTCTGTCCTTGGAGGTCCCTGCTCCCTTCCCAGGACTGCCATTCTCTATTCCTGGGAGTCCTGCTCCCTGCCAGGGGAATGTGTGCTCCCTTCAGGAGCATCCCCCTGCCTCCTCGGGGGTCTCAGTCTCTATTCCAGGGGGTCCCACTGTGCCCAGGGGATCCGTGCTCTCTTCGGGAGCTCTCCACTCCCTTCCCGGGGCTCCCAGTCTTCATTCCCAGGGGTCCTGCTCCCTGCCTGGGGGATCCATGCTCCCATCAGGAGCATCCCATGCCCTTCACGGGGCTCCCATCCTTTATTCCCTGGGGTCTTGCAGGAAGCGAGCAGGAAGCTTGGGGGATTCACGCTCCCTTCAGGAGCATTTCCCCTCCCTTCCCGGGGGTCCCACTCTCTGTTCCCGGGGTCCTGCTGTGCCCCGGGGGTCCCAATTCTCTTGCCGGGGGGGTCCCCACTCCCAGCCCGTGCGAGCCCCTCTCCCACCGCATCCTCCCGCTCCCCCCGGGGTGTGGCCGCGGGGTGTCCCCGCACCCCCGGGGCTGCGGCGGCGGCGCGGGGCGGTGCCGGTGGCGGTGCCGGTGCCCTCCCCCGCTGCCGGTGGCGGGGGCGGAGCGGCCTCCCCGAGCCCTATAAAGCGGGGCGTCCGCGGCGGTGCCGCAGCGAGGGCGGGGGGGTCACCATGAGCCTGATGCTGGAGACGCTGCTGGGCCCCCCGGGGGGGCTCCGCAAGGAGCCGGGCCGCGCTCCCCGGGGCTCCGTCGCCTCCAGCGGCTTCCACTCGTGGCCGGCGCCGGTGCCGGTGCGGGCGCGGGGCGCGGGGGGCGGCGGCGGCAGCGCGGCCGCGTCCTCCACCGAGAGCCTGGACTCGCTGAACGGCGAACCGCGGGCGCGCAACGAGAAGGAGCTGCTGCAGGTGCTGAACGACCGCTTCGCCGGCTACATCGAGCGGGTGCGGGCGCTGGAGCAGCAGAACCGGGCGCTGGCGGCCGAGGCGGCGGCGCTGCGGCAGCAGCAGGCGGGGCGCTCGGCCATGGGCGAGCTGTACGCGAGGGAGCTGCGGGACATGCGGGGCACCGTCCTGCGCCTGGGAGCCGAGAAGGGGCAGCTGCGGCTGGAGCGGGCCCGCCTGGCCGAGGACGTGGCGGCGCTGCGGGGGCGGCTGGAGGACGAGGCCCGGCAGCGCGGGGAGCTGGAGGCGGCGGCGCGGGGTCTGGCGCAGCGCTCGGCGCAGGAGGAGCGGGCGCGGGCGCCGCTGGAGGAGCGGGCGCGGGCGCTGCGGGAGGAGGCGGAGATGCTGCGGAGGCAGCACCGCGCCGAGGTGGGAGCGCTGCTGCGGGGGGCGCGCCCGGAGCCCCCCGCCGAGCCCCCCGCCGCGCTGCGCCCCGGGGTGACGGCCGCGCTGCGGGACCTGCGCGCTCAGCTGGAGGGCACGGCCGCCCGCAGCACCCTGCAGGCGGAGGAGTGGTTCCGCGGTGAGTGTGCGGGGAGGGACCCCGCTCCCCCCCCCCCCGGGACGCCCCTCCCCGGGAGGGGGTCAGAGGAAGGGCGTGCCCGGGGGTGCAGGGACCTCCCCTCTCATCCCCGTGTGCTGCGCTCCGGGAGGGGGTGAGGGTGACCGTGCGGGGACCCTCCCATTTCAACTGTGCTCCAGGAGGGTTTTAGGGTGTCCCCACGCCGGGGGAGGGAAAAGGGACCCCCCATTTAAATTGTGCCTTGGGAGGGCGTTAGGGGACCCCCACTCCAGGGAAGACCCCCCCATATATACTGTGCTCCAGGAGGGTGTTGGGGGACCCCCCTCCAGGGAGGTGCAGAGACCCTCTCCATTTATCCTGTGCTCCGGGAGGGCGTTAAGGTGCCTCCACCCCTTATGGCGGGGCAGGGACTCCCCCAGTGAAACTGTGCTTTGGGAGGGTATTATGGGACCCCCACTCCGGGGGGAGGGCAGAAATCCCCCCTATATCCAGTGCTCTGGGGGGGCGTTAGGGTACCTCCACCCCTGCCCCCAGCCCCCCTGTGCCTGTGGGTGCTGTGCCCCCCACTCCCGCCCCGCAGTCCCTTTCAGGAGGGTACCAGGATCAGGGCACCCCGCAAGTTTTTGGGGTGCCCCCCCCGATGCTGCAGGGTGTCCTGCTGGTCCCTGTCGGCTGGGGCGAGGCCAGGGGGGTTTGCAGGGGGGGGGGGGGGGGGGGGGGCGGTACCGCATCCCTAATGCGGGGCGGGGGGAGGGCAGGGAGTGGCCCTTCTGGGGGGAGCTCAGCACCCCGAGCCTCAGCACCTCCGAGCCTCAGCGCCCAGGGGCGAGGGGCGGGTCCAGCACCGCGGACAGCGGCGGTTCAGCACCGCGGGCAGCGGCAGCGCGGACCCGGGGGAGCGGGTCCCGCGGGGCGGGGGCTGCCCCGGGAGCCGCAGGATCTGTGTCCCACCCTTCCTGTCCCCTTTTCCTGTCTCCCCCCTCCTCTCCATCCCTCGGGGTGTCCGCAGGGCGTTGCGGCAAACCACCCCCCCCCCCGCCTGCGGGGTGCGGTGATGCGGTGGGTCGGGGGGGCTGTGGCACAGCCCGAGGGTCTGCACCGGGTGACGCCCAGGATGGCGAAAACACGCACCCAGGCGATCGTGCCCGTCCTCCTCCACCCCCCCCGCACGAGGGAGGTGCCCTCCTTCGGGAGGGTCCTCCTTTACCTGCCAGGGCCGGGGCTGGGAAGGCAGCGAGCCCGGGGAGCCTGGGCCGGCTCTGCAGAGGACACCACGTGGGGATGTGCGGAATGGGGGGTTCTGAGGTTCCCCGAGAACTGCAGCCTCCTTCCCTGCCCCCCTCCATGCCCCCTTTCCCGTCGCAGTGAGGCTGGACAAGCTGTCCGAGGTGGCCAAGGTGAACACGGACGCCATGAGAGTGGCCCAGGAGGAGATCACCGAGTACCGCCGGCAGCTCCAGGCCAAGACCACCGAGCTGGAGGCCCTCAAAGGGACCCAGGAGTCACTGGAGAGGCAGAGGCAGGACTCAGAGGAGCGGCATCACGCTGATGTCCTGTCCTACCAGGTAACCTGGCACGGGGAGGGACCCTCCAGCTGCCAGGACAGAGCAGCGCTGGTGTTCTGGCTTCAGAGACGGCCAGGAGCTCTGGCAAATGCTCAGGGCTGTGTCTGGGCCTTCCCCAGCCCCCAGGGATCAGGTTCCCAGAGCCTGAGGGGGTGTCCAGGCTGTCGTGTCCCTCGTGCACACAACGTTGGTCATAAATGCCACGGAATTGTGTCCAAGGTTCAGGCCACGTCCCGTGTCCCAGCCCTGGGAAGCGAGGGCTGCACTGGGTGGTGGCTTTGGACTGAAACACTGTCCCCAGCGTGATGCCCCGTCCCCATCTGCCTCAGGCTGGGATTTCGTGGTCACTGAACTTGCCCAAGTGGTAGAAACATTCCCACAGCTCGTCCTTGCTGGAGGGACTGCTGGGAGGAGGCTGGGGTCCCCCTGCCGGGTCCCCCAAGGGAACAGAACACCCTGGATGTGTCCCCTTCCCTGTGTGTCTGTGGGAGGAGGTGGCTGCAGACCCCTCTGTGAGGGCCCCTTGGTGCTGGAGACCAGGGGACAGTTTGGGGGTGCTCTGTGTCCCCCTGCTCCTGGGGACTGTCCCCCCACAGCCCATCTCACCCCCCCGTTGCTCTGTCTGCCCCCAGGAAACCATCCAGCAGCTGGACAGCGAGCTGAGGAACACCAAGTGGGAGATGGCAGCTCAGCTCCGGGAATACCAGGATCTGCTCAACGTCAAAATGGCCCTGGACATCGAGATTGCTGCCTACAGGTACGGGGGGGGCAGGGTGAGGGGGGGTCTCAGCCAGGGCTACTCAAGGTCCCCCCCTTCACACCCGGGCTCTTCTTGGTGAGGAGGAGACCATCTGTCCCCTCAGACTGACATCCAGCTGTGTGATCCAGCCCTGGAGTGTGGAGGGAAGGGTGAGGGAACCTGCCCAGCCCAGGGTGTAGGAGCAGGAGGGTGATCCAGGACGGGGCAAGGAGGGAGATGGAGCTGCAGGACAGGGCTGGCAGCTCCCGGTCACGGGAGGGGAGGAGAAGCCATCACTGACTGCCCTACTCTGGTCTCTTCCTGGCAGAAAGCTCTTGGAAGGGGAGGAATATCGGCTCGAGACTGGCATTGGGATGCTCTCCTACCCCGAGGTGGTCCCCAAGGCTCCCAGCATCACCACCAACATCAAGGTGAAGAGCGAGGAGAAGATCAAGGTGGTGGAAAAGTCAGAGAAGGAGACGGTGATTGTGGAGGAGCAGACGGAGGAAATCCAGGTGACCGAGGAGGTCACGGAGGAGGAGGAGGCTGAGAAAGAGGCTGAAGAGGAGAAAGCTGAAGAGGAAGAAGAAGAAGAGGAGCAAGCTGAAGAGGGTGAAGAAGAGGCTAAGTCTCCTGCAAAAGAGGAGGCCAAGTCCCCAGAGAAACCTGAGTCCCCCTCAAAGGAGGAGGCCAAGTCCCCTGAAAAGCCCCCAACCCCCTCCAAGGAGGGGGCCAAGACCCCGGCTGTGAAGTCCCCAGAAAAACCTGCAACCCCCTCCAAGGAGGAGGCCAAGAGCCCAGCTGTGAAGTCACCAGAGAAGGTCAAATCTCCCGGGAAGGAGGAGGCCAAGTCTCCACAGAAGGAGGAGGCCCCGGCCAAGGAGCCAACCCCTGCTCCGAAGGAGCCGAAAGCCCCCGCCAAGGAGGAGCAGCCCAAGGAACAGCCCAAGGCTCCCTCCAAGGAGGAGGGAAAGAAGGAGGAAGCTCCCAAGAAGGACGTCCCAGCCAAGGCAGAGGAGAAACCCAAAGAGAAGGTGGCTGCAGTGCCAGAGCCTCCAGCCCCACAGGTGAAGGAGACCCCCAAGCCAGGCCCCAAACCCGCTGAAGAAGGAAAAGCCGAGAAGGAAACTCCACCAAAACCTCAGCAGGAGGTCGGCAAAGCGGCCGCCAAGGAGGCTGAGAAGCCAAAGGCTGAGGAGAAGGTGGAGGAGCCAAAGAAGAAAGTAGAGGAGCCAAAGAAGGAGAAGGCGGAGGAGCCAAAGAAAGTGGAGGAACCCAAGAAGGAGAAGGTGGAGGAGCCCAAGAAGAAGGTGGAGGAGCCCAAAAAGGCGGAGGAACCCAAGAAAAAGGTGGAGGAACCCAAGAAGGAGAAGGTGGAGGAGCCCAAGAAGGCGGAGGAGCCCAGGAAGGAGAAGGCAGAGGAACCCAAGAAAGCGGAGGAGCCCAAAGCCCAAGCAAAACCCAAAGATGAGCCCAAAGCCAGCAAGGACCCCCCCAAGGCCGAGGCCCCCTCCGGCAAGGAGGGCATGGCCCCAGAGCCGGCTCCCAGCACAGGGAAGAAGTGAGAGGAGAGTCCTGGGTGCCAACGGGCACTGCGGGCACGGGGGCTGCTCTGCCCCCCCCGAGGGCCGGGCCCGGGGTGGGACCCCCAGGCTGGGCTTCCCCTTAGCAATAGGCCCTGTGAGAGCCGCAGGGTGGGCGACGCTTCCCTCGCAGAACGTGATCCCCACATTTAACACTTGAATTATAACCCAGGAGAAGGGGGGAGACCCCCCGGGGACACCCCCAGGGACACCCCTTCTCCTCTAAGTGCATTTATTCAATGTATGTGCAACGGATGGACGAGTGCAATGCAGAGCTGTAGCTGCTTGGGGGGGGCTGGCGGGGTCTGGGGGGAAGGACTGTCCCCTGGAGCAGCGGTGGGAGAGGCTGGGAGCTGCAGGAATGCTCCCAGGCACGGGCTGGGAGCTGCAGGAATTGCTCACAGACACACACACGGGTGCACCAGGAACCTCAGCCCACTGATCTTTGCTTACTGTGCAATAACCAAATAAAAGTGCTTACGGAGACATCTTGGCTCTGCGGGTCTGTCCTGGGGGAGGGAGGGAAAGGAGCAGGAATGGGGGTGGGATCCGTCTTTCCAGAGGGAAAACACACCCTCCAGTGCAGGCACGAAGGACTCCCCATGTCCTGGGGATGGAAACAGGGCCAGCCCCCCCACGCTTTCCAAAGGATTTCAGTGTGTTTTGTCCCTTCTCTTTTTAAAGCCTGGCTCCCGAGGGACTGGGAAAGCCTGGATTAACCCCAGGGCTGCAGCACTGCACCGAGGGCAGGGGCTGTGGGGCAGCAGCAGAGGGGTTGTCAGCCCTCCTGGGGGGTAAATCTCTCTGTGGAGAGGGGGGCAGGAGCCCCCGGGAGCGGGGCTGGAGCCCTGGCTGTGCCAGCCTGGATGTGGGACAGGACCCACCCGGGGCGAGGAGGGGGCACAGCCCAACTCCTGGTGCCAACCAGGGTGAGCTGGGGGGCTGGGATGGCCCGACCCTCCTCCTGCCTCTCCCAGGAGCCCGCCCTGCTCCCCTCCAAGCCCCCCCCAGCTGCAGGGATGGTGCCGGGTGGGCTGGAGCCAGCACTGGCAAGGACAGGCTGGGGCTGCAGTGCGGGCTCCGCACAAGGGCTATTTTTAGCCATCTCAGTTCCAGCCACCTCAGCTCCCCGAGGTGGGGAGGGAGGGCAGGAGACAGGCAGCATCCCAGGAAAAGCTGTCAGAGCCCGGGGATGGGACACAGGCCTTGCTGGAGCCCCCCCCAGTCCCTCCCTGTCAGCCCTCCACACACACGGGACACACACACGCTTCTCCTTCGGTTCAGTTTATTCCCTTTGGCTACAAAACCAACCCCAAAATCTTGGAAAAGGAGCTGAAATGGTGGGATGGGGACACTCCTCCTGCAGAAGGGAAGAGGCCCATCCCAGAGAGATGCCCGGGGAGGGCTCAGCGATGGCTGAAGAACCCCTGGGGGTAGTTGAACTTGAAGGGCTTCAGGCGCAGGGGACCCCTGGAAGGGGAGAAGAGGGATCAGGAACCACCCTGGCACCCACTCCCGGGGCAGTCCCACACAGGACAGGCTGCAGGGCTGGCACCAGGGCACAGCAGTGCCACCAGGGTCCCTCCAGCACCCTCCCCCGGGGCTCTCACCTGACCAGGCGCAGACACATCTTCTCCTGGGGGAATTCCTTGGGCCCCTCCACGCTGGGATCGTGGGGCTCTGTCTCCAGGTACACGTCCAGCACCATGCACAGGCGCTGCAGCTGGTTGGTGAGCAGCTGGTAGCCCGGTTTGGGCCCCCACAGCTCCTTGTAGTGCACGTTGACCTCGCTCTCCATGGCCTGGGAAGCAGGGATGAGCTTGGCACGGGCCTGGATCTCTGCTCCGCGCTCCCAGACCCCGCTGCTGCACCCCAGTGCCCACCCAGCAGCTCAGCCCAACACCTGCCCTGTTCTGGGCACAGAACCGCTGGGGACACCCCAAAACAGGGCCCCTCTGCCCCCCCCCTTACCCGAATGTTGTCGTCGTTGCTGCTGTTCCGCTCCCCCTTCCAGTTCAGGCACAGGCTGAAGACGGGCGGGAGGGTGGAATACCCGGGATTCAGGACCACGGCGGCCTGGAGCTTGGCTGGGCAGGGAACAGGGGTCACCACCAGGAAGGGGAAGGGGGAGGAACCCAAGGAGAAGGTGGAGGAGCCCAAAAAGGTGGAAGAGCCCCAGAAACAGAAGGTGGAGGAGCCCAAGGAGGAGAAAAAAGGTGGAGGAACCCAAGGAGGAGAAGGTGAAGGAACCCAAGAGGGAGAAGGTGAAGGAGCCCAAGAAACAGAGGGAAGAGGAGCCCAAAAAGGTGGAGGAGCCCAAGGAGAAGGAACTCAAGGAGAAGGAGCCCAAGAGGGAGAAGGTGAAGGAGCCTAAGAAGGTGGAGGAACCCAAAGCTCAAGCAAACCCCAAAGATGAGCCCAAAGCCAGTCAGGACCCCCTCAGGGCCAAGGTCCCCTCCGAAGAGGGCACAGCCCCGGAGCTGCCCCGGGGCAGAGGGGAGTGCAGAGCCCCAGGGCCTCCAACCAGGGGCATTTCCCACACAGACCCCCAGCAGCCACCCTGGGGGTGTGTCTGGCTTGGGAAGTGGGAATTCCCAGGGGCAGGAAAGGCTCTCACCCGTTCCTCTCTCTATCAGGGCCATGTAGTAGAGGTGAGTGTCCTCAGCCAGGCCGGCCTCGATCACGTCCTTGGTGTAGGGCAGCTCCTGGGGGCAGCCAAGGAGCAATGAGCTGGGGCCAGGTGGGAGCTGGGAGGGGCTGGAAAGGGGTTGGGAGGGGCTGGAAAGGGACTGAGAGGTGGTGGAAGGGGCTGGAAAGGGGTTGGGAGGGTGTGGAAGGGGCTGGAAGTGGCTAGAAAGGGGCTGGGAGGGAGTGGGAGGGGCTGGAAAGGGGCTGGAAGTGGTTGGAAAGGGGCTGGGAGGGACTGGGAGGGGCTGGAAAGAGGCTGGAAAGGGGCTGGGAGGGGTTCGAAAGGGGCTGGGAGGGGCCAGGAGGGGCTGGAAAGGGGCGGGACAGGGCTGAAAGGGGCTGGGAGGGGTTAGGAGAGGGGGGAGGGGGGGATCCAGCCCCACGTGTGGCACCTACAGCGTAGTCCTCGAAGGGAATGGCCGCCCACTTGACCAGGCGGGACACGACCTTGGTGGGGAAGAGCTGCTGGCACTCGCTGGACACCGGCACCACCCCGTGCTCTGGGGACAAGGACAGGGCCAGCTGAGCAGGGCAGGGCTGGGCACAGGCTCTGCCACCCTCCTGGCACTGTCCTGGCACTGTCCTGGCACTGCCCTGCCGGGGGGAAGCCCCAAACCAGGACCTGGGATGTCCTTACCCTGCACACCCCACCCGGGGCTCAGCAGGAGCAGCCGAGGCCTGGGCTGGGGTCCCACTGGATCCCATGATCCCAGTGGATCCCTGGGCTGTGATGTCACTGCATTCTTGGGTTGTGATCCCACTGGATCCCTGGGCCATGATCCCCCTGGATTCCTGGACTGTGATCCCATTGCATTCTTGGTTTGTGATCCCACTGGATCCCTGAGCTGTGATCCCCCTGGATCCCTGGGCCACGATCCCCTGGATCCTGCGATCCCCTTGGATCCCCAGGATCCTGCGATCCCCTTGGATCCCCAGGACATGATCCCCCTGGATCCTGTGATCCCCTTGGATCCCCAGGACATGATCCCCCTGGATCCTGCGATCCCCTTGGATCCCCAGGCTGTGATCCCACTGCATTCTTGGGTTGTGATCCCACTGGATCCCCGAGCCGTGACCCCCCCCTGGATCCCGTGATCCCCTTGCATCCCTGGGCTGTGATCCCACTGGATCTCTGGCTGTGATCCCCCTGGATCCTGGGGCTGCACAACCCCTGACATGTGTCATGTGCAGTTCCCCTCCCACCACAGCCCCAATCCCTTCCCAGCGCTGGGATGGCCATTCCCAAGGGGGTGCTGGGCACTGGGAGGGGCACAGCCTCCCCTTGCCCCCCAGCCCAGGGCAGCTCCCTCCTTCCTGCTGCCCTCCCGGACACAGGGAACGACTGGGAATGCTAAAGGTGACACCAGGCAGCTCTGCCCTGCATGAGGACCCTGCCACTGAACCCCTGTCCCCAGGGATGGGTTGGAATGCCAGCAGGTCCCTGCCACTGCACCTCTGTCCCTAAGGATGGATGGGGAGCCTGGCAGGCCCCTGCCACTGGATCTCTGTCCTCAGGGATGGGTGTGGAGCCCAGCAGGACCCTGCCACTGCACCCTTGTCCCCAGGGATGGGTG
>NW_020898040.1:39372-46776 GCF_003984885.1 Neopelma chrysocephalum
ACTGCACCCTTGTCCCCAGGGATGGGTGGGGGGCCCAGCAGGACCCTGTCCATGCCCCCCTGTGCCCAGGCAGGATGGCACTCACCGAGGGAGGCGAACTGCTTGTGCAGGGCCAGGCGGGACTGGAGGCGGCTCCGCAGCAGCTTCACCGTCAGCTCCATGTGGCTGGCACTGAGAGAGTTGTCTGCAGTGACCGAGTGCTGTGGGCAGGAGGGGTGGCACTGTCACTGGCAGTGACTGTGCTGTGGGCAGGAGGGGTGGCACTGTCACTGGCAGTGACTGTGCTGTGGGCAGGAGGGGTGGCACTGTCACTGGCAGTGATTGTGCTGTGGGCAGGAGGGGTGGCACTGTCACTGGTACTCAGGGAATTGTCTGCAGTGACCATGTGCTGTGGCAGGAGGGGTGGCACTGTCACTGGCACCCCGCAGCCCAGGAGCCACCAGCTGGGTCACTCAGTGTCCCTTACAGGGCTTAGACCGTCCCCTGCGTGCCCCACACACAGAGACCCAGCCCAGCCCGTCCCAGCCATGGTGGGATCATGGGGTGGGAACCCCATCCCACCGTGGGTTGGGAGCAGCTCTGAGGGGGCAGGACAGGACACGAGTGTCCCCAGAGCGTCCCCAAAGCTGCTGTAGGGGACAGGGGAGGGGGTGTGCCATGCCTGAGGCTGGTCCTTGGGGAAGTGCAGGCCTCCCAGCTTCTGCACCCACACGTAGGGGTGCCCCAGCTCTGTCACGTAGTCGCTCAAGGTCACGATGCTGTGGGGACAACAAGGAAGGGTCATGCCACCCCCTCACCCTGTCCCACCCCTTCCAAAGCCTCCCTGAGAGGCCAGGGAGGGATGTGCCAGGCTGGGAGTGGGGCACTCAACCCAATCCCCCTCACTCACCCCACTTTGTCAAACTGGAACTGGTTGGCCGGGTTGGGGGTTTTCCTCCCGTGGTCTCCTGGGTAGAGGCAGTTGAGGAGGGAGTCTGGGGACAGCAGGTCCCTGCAGGAGGAGAGGAGAGGTCAGGCAGAAGCAGCCTGGGCTCCACATCTCCCTGGGGTGGCCACTAAGAGGCCCCAAACCCAGAGAAATGGATTAGGAGCTCCAGGAATTCGGGACCAGAAGGGCTTTCTGCGAATTCCTCTCCAAAAGATCTGTCTCCACCCTGGCTGGGAAGAAGATGGGAATCACAGGATACCAACTTCCCAGGAGGCTGCTCCCTCCAGGGCAGTAAAACATGTCTGACTGTATTCCCAAGCCTGACCCAGCACAAGGGGCTGTAGGATTTGGGGTGTGGCTCAAGGCACAGCCTCCCTGTTTTGGGGTGACACAGCCCCGGACAGGAACTGGAGCTGCTGTCACAGAGGGTTTGGGGACTCTACAGTGAAAAGAGCACCCCAAGGGGATGGGGAGGCTGCACATGGGACAGGCTGGGAGGCAACACCTGCTTCCAGGTAAGTCCAGACCAGCCTCTCCCACCTCCCTCTTCCTCAGGCACCTCCTCCTGTCCCAGGGAGAGCCACAGGAGAGCTGGCAGCTTGTGGGAGCTCCCTGGGCAGGCTCCCAGAGCTGCCACTTCAGCTGTTCCTCACCCAAACCAGGCTCCAGAGGACTCTGGGGAGCACAGGGAGAGGCAGCTGCGTGTCCAGGGCTCATGACAAGGTGACCCACGGAGCAGGCAGGGGAGGGAGCTGCCAGGCACAGCCTGGGGCAGGGAGGATGAATGGCACAGCAGAAGAGGCTCTTCCCAGCTCCTGGCAGCTCTGCCAAAGGTTTCCAGACTCCCTGCTCTTGGCTTGTCATGGCAGAGGGAGAGGAGAAGGGTGCCCAGGCTGTGCAGGGCTCCTGGATCCCACAGGGCAGAGGGATCCCTGCCCCATGATCCCCAGGCTGTGCAGGGCTCCTGGATCCCACAGGATCCATGCCCCATGAGCTCCAGAATCTGTGGGATTCCTGCCCCATGAGCTCCAGGCTGTGTAGGGCTCCTGGATCCCACGGGACCTCTGCCCCATGATCTCCAAAATCTATGGGATCCCTGTCCCATGATCCCCAGGCTGTGCAGGGCTCCTGGTTCCCATGGGATCCCTGCCCCATGATCCCCAGGCTGTGAAGGGCTCCTGGATCCCACAGGATCCCTGCCCCACGAGCCCCAGGCTGTGCAGGGCTCCTGGATCCCATGGGATCCCTGCCCCATGATCCCCAGGCTGTGCAGGGCTCCTGGATCCCATGGGATCCCTGCCCCATGATCCCCAGGCTGTGCAGGGCTCCTGGATCCCACAGGCCCTCCGAGCCCCAGGTTGGAGCCCCCCAGCCCCCCTTACCCGGCACTGATGGCCGTGGTCATCTCCATGGCCGTGGTGACCTTGGCCTTCACCGTCATGACGTTGAGGTTCATCAGGTAGTGGAAGGTGAGGTGCAGCACGTTCTCATCTGGGCCAGAGCAGGGACAGCATTGGTGGGACATCCCCCCCCCTCTGCTGGGACAGCCAGGGCACAGGGGCGGTGTGGGAGCAACTGGACCCACTGGAACCCCAGCACAACCCCACCAGCACTTCCCAGGAGGTGTCTGCCAGGCCCAAGACCCCATGAGAAGAAGAAAGCTCCCAACTGGATGGAGGAGCTCCAGGGCGAGGTCACCCCCTGAGCTCGGGGAGGCAGAGCTGATGGACCACCATGGAAGGCTCAGGAAAACCCCTCCACACCCCCAGCTCTCCCTGAGGACCCCGGGGTGCTGCTGGGCTGTCCCTGAGCCCTCACCTTTGCACTTGAGGTCGATGGTGACGGACAGGGGGTGTCTCTTGAGCATCTCCTTGCGCTTGTCGTCCAGCTGCACCCCCAGGGTGGGCCTGCGCCGCTTCTGGGGGGAGGAACAGCTCTCAGAGCCTTCTCCTGCTCCTCCCCAGCCCAAGGACTCCTCCTTCCCACCCTGCTGCTCTTTCCTTCTCCTTCAGCCCCCCGAAATCCCAGTGCCACAGCCCCAGAGCTGCCCCGGGGAGGGAGGGCAGCAGGAAACCCTCGCCCAGCTCCGGTTCCTGTCGTTCCTTCAGCTCCCAGGAGCATCCCCACCCCTGGGACACAGAGCCAAGGGCCTGCTGGCCCCAAGAGCTTCCCCACTGCAAGGGGCAGGTCCCAGAATCACAGAACTGTTCAGGTTGGGAAAGATCCTTTGGATCATCGAGTCCAACCATCCCCCAGCACTGCCAAGGCCACCACTGACCCACGTCCCCAAGTGCCACATCCACAGGGATTTTAAATCCCCCCAGGGATGGGGACTCCACCCCTGTCCTGGGCAGCTGTGCCAGGGCTGGACAGCCCTTTCCAGGAAGGAATTTTCCCAATATCCAACCTGACCCTCCCCTGGCACAGCTGGAGGCCGTTCCCTCTCCTCCTGTCCCTTGTTCCCTGGGAGCAGAGCCCGACCCCCCCCCGGTTCCCCCCTCCTGTCAGGGGGTTGCAGAGCCAGAAGGTCCCCCCTGAGCCTCCTTTCCTCCAGGCTGAGCCCCCCCAGCTCCCTCAGCTGCTCCTGCTGCTCCAGTCCCTTCCCCAGCTCCGTTCCCTTCCCTGCACACAAGGCCCTTCCCTTTTCTCTTCCCCCCAGGAACAGCCCAATACACCCAGTGCTCTGCCACGTGGTGGGAGTGGAGGCCCAGACCCCCCTCAGGCTGTGATGTTGGGGGTAAGCAGCAACTCCAGCCTCTCCCCAGCATCCAGCAGGAATTATCTGCAGGATGAGCACTTCCTTGAGGGAGTGCTGAACAACCCCTGGCACAGAGAATGCTTTTGGCAGGGGATGGACACAGATCCCTCCCTGTTGGACACCAGCTCCCTGCCCTCAGGCTATTTATACAAAGTGGAGCAGCTCCATCTGGGATGTGAGTGTGGTGGGACACACTGGAGCAGCTTTGCATCCCGGCTCTCCTGCATTTAGGACAGAAACTGGGAAATGGCACCTCCCTCCTGCCGAGAAACGTCTGGATTTAACACCAGTGCCCCTCCACACACGCTCACGGCGTGCAGGACCAGCTCCCAGCCCCACCCAGGCCCAGCTCTCCCAGCAGCTCCCAGGATCCCGAGGCAGCAGGACCCAGAGCTGTCCCTCACCGTGGTCTGCTCCTCCTCGGCGTCCGAGTCGCTCTCGTCGTCTGCACAGAGAGAGGGGGGTGAGCAGGGACCACCCAGGGCTCCATTCTCCCACCACCAGCCCCTTCTGCAAGGGATGCTTCCCCAGACATCCCTCTCCCAGCAAAGGCAGGGGCCAGGAACTGCAGATATGCAGGAACACGTCCCCCAGTCAACCCCCCCAAACTCACCCTGCGAGTCCTCGGGGGGGCTTGTACAGGGCCTTGGCCTCCTCCACACTCCCTTCGATGGCCACCACCAGCTTCTTGTCTGCAGGGGACACAGGAGGACTGGGCTAGGGATCACCCTTCTGCTGGGAAAGGCAGTCCTGCCCCCAAAACTCCTGCTTCCTGCCAGGAAAATCTCCAAGAAAGGGTCAGTGAGAAGAGCAGTTGCCTGGAAGGTTCCATGGGGCCACCACAGGGTTGGATGTCCTGGGCAGGATGGGGGCAAAGGAAGGAAAACACTGGGTGTTGAGGGGCTCTCCCTGGAAACCATGGAGGCCAAATCCTTATCAGGAGCCAGGGGGGACTGGGGTCTGGCTGGCACAAGCAGGGATGAGGAGCAGTGTCACCATGGCTGTGGATGCCTCTGCCAGAGTGTCCTTCCATGTTCCCCTGCTCCCAGAGCGGCATCAGAGCAGGTGACACCACATCCCTCTCCATCCACACAGCCCACTGGGATTCCTGACCCCTTCCAGTGAATCCCTCCCAGCTCAGGAAGCTCCAGAAAGCTCCTCAACACACAAAGCTTCCCGAGGGGATGAAAGCTTCCAGATGATCTGTGGGAAAGGCCTCTGCAAGGCCAGGGAAAGGCACCCCCTGCATGGAGTCCTCACCAACCACGGGTGGCACAAGGTGTCACCCCATGGGGTGACAGCTCTGGGGAGGCTGGGACAGCACTGAGCCAGCTCCCAGGCTGCAGGGACATCCCTGCCGACCTTGGGAAGGGGGGAAGGGGTGGGAAGTGAGCTTCCCAAGCAGTTCTCCCAGGTAGGCAGCTGAGCCAACAAGGTTTCAAATGCTGCTGTCTCACTGCTCTGGCCATGGGGCCACCTGGGCTCAGCACAATCCAACAGCGCACAGGCTGCAAAGGCCCCCCCAGAGCGGTGATTCCTGCAAGCAGGAGTGAAATCTGGCCTGTGGGGTGATCCCAGACCCCTCTCCAAGGGCCGTGTTCCCCCTCTGTGCTCACCACAGGCCTGTCCATAGGCGCTGGCTTGGACAAAGAGGACGTAGAGGGGCGGCGGGAGGTGCCGGGCGGTCTCGTACTGCTTGTGGGCCTGGTCGAAGGGCATGAACAGGTACTCCTGGACAGGCAGGGAGGCCTGGGAATGACAGGGACAGCCTTCAGCACTGGGAAGGGAGCAGCTCATCCTCCTCACCCTCTCCCGAGCCAGTGGGAGATGGAGCCAGCACTGGGTTAAACACCACGGGCATGGCGAGCCCCAGGGAAGGGCTGGCCTGGCCTCGGCTGGGAAAGCTTTGGAGCTGAAAATAACCCAGTTCCTCCTCCTGTTCTTCCCTCTCAGGGCAGTCTCAGGGGGCTGGAACAGCGTGGGACTCTCCAGGGGAAGGCCCATTTAGCGGCTCCTCTGGAATTGCCGCATAAACAAGGAGGATCCGGAGGGGTCTGGGCACGAGGTGGAGCTGCCCCTCACCCAGTAGGATTGAAACATCTCCAGATCCAAATCCAAAGCAGCCCAGGCACTGCCCTTGGGAGCATGACCTCGGCTCAGCCCCCAGGACCTTGTCCCCTCCTGCAGAGCTCAGGTACCTGCATGATGCTGTTGAGCCGAGGCTGGAGGCTGCTCAGATATTCCTTCTTCACCTCTATCTCCTTCAGGATCTTCTCCTTGCTGGTCAGGCATTCCTTGTACTTCTCTGCCAGCCTGGGGGTGGGAATTCTGTTACTGCCACACGCCAGAGCTGCAAAACCTGCCAGGAGCCACCTGGGTGACAGGCCCCAGCTCTCACAGGTCACTGCAGGAGAGCTCAGACACGGGACAAACAAACTGCTCCTAATGCCAAGGGCAAGGGGAGGAAGGAAGGAACTGAGCAGAGATGGAAAACAAACAGGAAGACAGAGGGGAAGCTCAGCCTCGTGCTCTGAGAAGGGGCAGCCACAACCCCACCAAGCTCCCAGAGAGGCTTTTCCCCTTCATGTCATGTCCCATGGGCAAGGACCAACACAGAGAGCCCAGGAAAATCGAAGCTCACCACGATGCTTCAAGCCCTTTGTTCAGGAAGAACACGTTAAATCTCATTGCTGTTGACTGCAAGCCCTCTCCCAGCAGGAGCAGGGAAGCTGGGAATGGGAGTGAGCTGTCCAAGACAAGCCCCCTCTGACAGGGCACAGACCTGCACACACTGCAGGGCTTGGAAACTGTTTCCAAACAAAGCTGTATTTGTGGGGGTCAACACACACCCCAACGGGCTCCTGTACAGGGTTTGAGGTCCAGTTTTCCCACCCCTGCCCAAAACAGAGCTCCTGAAATCCCTGCACTCCCTCCAGAGGCACCTTCCAAAGGATTCCAAAGCCAACCCAGCGCTCCATGGGGCTGCACAGCAAAAAAGCACCGAGGTAAGGGATGGATGGATGTGAATGACCCCAACGTGGGAATTACCCAAAGCACCACTGGCACCTGCTCCCGAGCAGCTGGACAGAGCAGCTGGACAGCCCCTGTCCCACCTGGGCAGTGAGAGGTGCACAGTGACATTCCCTGGATACCATGGGGTGAGGACTGGGAATTCCAAGGCATCTCAGCAATTTAACTGTAGGTCTCCACGAGGTTTGGAAGAGTCATTTTAACCAGAACCCTCAGAGGTCTCCAGCTGAACACTCACTGTGTGTGCCTCAGGCAGAGCCAGCTGGGGGATCCCAGCTGTGCCCTCCAGCGGGAAAAGGAGCCAGGTTTGAGGGAAGGGTCTGGGAGAGGGGAAGCACAAGGGGCTGGAGTCACCCAGCACCTCTGACTGCTCTGCTCTGCTGGGCTGCCCTCAGGCAGCACCGACCGGCACATTCCATGAAGGATCTTTCCAGAAGGCTGACCCTGGACACTGCCTGACTGCTCTCCAAACACAGGAATGCCGGGTCATGTTTGCTTTTCCCACGGGGCAAGAGCCAGGGAGCAGCTGAGCCCCAGGACAGTGTGACAGGGGAAGGTTTGGCAGCTCCACCCCTGGCATGGAACGGCAGCAGCTCCAGCTGTGCCAAGCCAGGCTGGGCTCCTTCAGCTCCTTGCAGACAGAACAGGGATCATCAGGACATGAAAGAAAACTCCCTGACCTGTGGAA
>NW_020898040.1:46786-52244 GCF_003984885.1 Neopelma chrysocephalum
GAACAGGGATCATCAGGACATGAAAGAAAACTCCCTGACCTGTGGAAAAAGGATCCCACCAAGCCCAGCTCCACACACAGGGAATCCTGAGCCAAGGGCTCAGCCAAGCAATAGATGTGTCACTTGTTCCACACTGATCCAAGGGGGATGAACTTTCATCCTCCCTGTTTGCTCTCTCAGCACCTCTGGGTGCCTGCCCAGATCCCTGGAATAGGATACATCCAGAAGTTCTGGGTGCCTGTCCAGAACCCTGGAGCAGGGGCATGGACAGGGACATGGAGCAGGGATAGAAAGCAGGAACACCGAGCATGGACAGGGAGCAGGGGACAGGGAGCAGGGCCATGGACAGGGAGCAGGGGCAGGGAGCAGGGACAGGGAGCAGGGACATGGAGCAGGGGCAGGAAGCAGGGACATGGAGCAGGGATATGGAGCAGAGGCAGGGAGCAGGGACATGGAGCACGGGCAGGGAGCAGGGACATGGACAGGGACACTGCTGACCCACCTCTTGCGCTGCTCCAGCTCCCAGTCAAGCCGGGCCAGTGTCTGCTGGTGGGGCTCTGCCAGGGTGATGGCAGGGCGGCTGATCTCAGGGGGGGCCTCTCTGTAGAACTCCTCCAGGCTCACCAGCTCGATCTCCTCGTGTTTGGACCTGCAGGGACAGGTGGATCAGGTCAGGGAAGGGTGGGAAGTGCTGCAGCACAGCCAGACTCCAGGTGTCCCACAGGAGAGTGTTCCACCAGTGCTTCCTGCCCCAAATTCCCTCTCTATGTGAACCACCCCCATCAGTGAGCTGAACCTGCTTTCTCCTCCACTCTCTGTGCCTAAAGGGGCTCCAGGAGAGCTGGAGAGGGACTGGGGACAAGGGATGGAGGGACAGGACAGGGGGAAATAGCTTCCCACTGCCAGAGGGATATTGGGAACGAATTCTTCCCTGTGAGGGTGGAGATTGCCCAGAGAAGCTGTGGCTGCCCCTGGATCCCTGGAAGTGTCCAAGGCCAGGTTGGACGGGGTTTGGAGCAACCTGGGATAGTGGGAGGTGTCCCTGCCCATGGCAGGGGGTGGCACTGGATGGGCTTTGAGGTCCCTTCCAGCCCAAACTATTCCATGATTCCATGACACCTGGAACACCCGTCCTCCTCCCACAGGGGGCTCAGGAAACGTGGCAAGAGCTCCCAAATGCTGGAAGCCTCCACCCCATCCCAGACACTGCTGCTCCCTCTGCTCCCTGGCCAAACTCACTTGAACTCCAGGCACTTGGTGATCTCCTTCTGCAGGTGCATCACCTCGTAGAGCAGGTTCTGGAGCTGCAGGTGATACGCGTCCACCTTCTGCTTCGCCTGGAACACGGACACGGCCGGAGCAGGGATGGAGCTGTGCCTTCCAGGAGCCACCAACACCCTCCCCCTCACCACACCCCCTTGGGACAGCTGCTTTTAGGCTAGGCAGCGATCTTTTTGGGGGAAGAATGACGTTTTTATGGACTGGGGAAGCAAACATTGTGACATCGGACTGATTTTTCTCCTCCCAGCAGGTTTCGAAGCCAAGGAACAGGACAAGCACATGGACTGAGTCCCCTCTCCAAGAACTCCAGAGCTTCCAGGGCAATCACACACCCCTTTATGCACCAGATGGGGCTTTCTGACCCCCCATTATGTTCAAGACAGAGGCAGACACCCCTCCTTCATGAACCATTACAATTACAGCTCCCCTGCACCCAGCAGGACTTTTCCAGGATCAGATATTTTAATGGACTGGGGAAGCAAACATTGTGACATCAGACTGATTTTTCTCTTCCCAGCAGGTTTCAAAGCCAAGGAACAGGACAAGCACATGGACTGAGTCCCTCCTCCAAGAACTCAAGCTTCCAGGACAATCAGGACAGGCACATGGACTGAGTCCCTTCCCCAAGAGCTCCAAAGCTTCCAGGGCAATCACACCCCTTTATGCACCAGATGGGGCTTTCTGACCCCCCATTATGTTCAAGACAGAGGCAGACACCCCTCCTTCATGAACCATTACAATTACAGCTCCCCTGTGCCCAGCAGGAGTTTTCCAGGGTCGGATCTCCGGATAAACCTCCAAACCAATCCCCACACCCTGGTTGGTGTGTAACTCCTCACACAGCAGATAGAGCCCCACCTCCCCCTAAATCCCAGCCTGGACCCCCCCGTTACCTCGTGGGTCTGGTCCCTGCCTTTCTTGAGGCGGATGTGGGCCAGGCGGTTGAGCTTCTTCAGGGTCATGAAGTGGACGCAGCTCTGGACGCGCCGCTCGTCGATCTCCGAGGCCTGGGGGGAGGGAAGGGGGGCTGGGATCAGGAGGGACGGCTGGAACCAGGGAGACCCTTCACTCAGGGAATTCCCACGGGTCCCAGCACAAAACGGGCTCCACACTTTGCCAAGTTCGTGTCACTGGGGCTCCCCAGGGAGAATCCCGCTGCTGGATCACAGGGACCCGCTGGAAAGGACTGGGAGGGGGGACCAGGATCCTCAGAAATCACTCCAGGGATTGTTCACAGCAGTAGGATCAGGGGTGGTTGAGCCTCAAGAACTGAGGTGTCCCAGGAGCCTGGGATAAGGGAGGTTGTTCCATCTCCAGGGCTCAATCCCTGCCCCAGGAATCTGGGATAAAGGAGACCATTCCATTCCCAGGGCTCAATCCCTGCCCCAGGAGTCTGGGATAAGGGAGGCAGTTCCACTCCCAGGGCTCAATCCCTGCCCCAGGAATCTGGGATAAAGGAGACTATTCCATCTCCAGGGCTCAATCCCTGCTCCAGGAGTCTGAGATAAGGGAGGCCTGTTCCATCTCCAAGGGCTCAACCCTTCTCCAGGAGTCTGAGATAAGGGAGGTTGTTCCATTTCCTGGGGCTCAATCCCTGTCCCAGGAGCCCAAAACAAGGGAGGCTGTTCCCACTTCCCTGCCCCAGTAGCCTGGGACAAGGGAGGCTGTTCCCATTTACAGGAGTTCAATCCTGACAGAGCAGCCTTGGGACATGGGAAGCTCTTCCATCTCCAGGGCTCAATCCCTGCTCCAGCAGCCTGGGACAAGGGAGGTTGTTCCTTTTCCAGGGCTCAATCCCTGCCCTAGGAGGCCAGGACAAGGGAGGCCGTTCCCATTTCCAGGGGCTCAATCCCTGTCCCAGCAGACTGGAACAAGTGAGGCTGTTCCCACTTCCCTGACCCAGCAGCCTGGGACAAGGGAAGCTGTGGGGAATCTTGACTGGACTAAGACCCCTGATATGGAACAAAAGCTGACTGAGAACGGAGGCCTTTGGTCCTGACAAACATGCACCCTGAGAGGAGAAGAAAAACATCAAGAGAGAACTGTCCTGTGAGAACAGAGACACAGTCTCATGAGAACAGGGACTTGTTGTGAACAGAGTGACTGAGAAAAATATAAACATTAAAAGAAAACAAGAGCAGGTGTACGGAGATGTTATGAGAAAATAGAATTGAGGAAGTCCACCAATCACCTGTAAGAATTGTGGTTTGTGTATTCAGGATGACCTATCTGTGTGTACAACGTGTACCTGGAAAACTGTATGAAAGGAGCTGGGAAAGTACAGTTTGGGGCTTCTCTTTCTTTCTAATAAACTTTCTAACTGGATATTCTGTGTCGGGACCGTCCTAACAACAACAGGAAGCTCTTTCCATTTTCAGGGCTCAATCCCTGTCCCAGGAATTTTGGACAAGGAAAACTGTTGCATTTCCAGGACTCAATCTGCACCCCAGGAACATGGGAAGCTGTTGCCTTTCCCTGACTCTCCCCAGGAGACATCACAGCTCCTGCTCCCATTTCTCTGGGATTAATGGGAAAACACCAAAGGACAGACCCACTCCACCACATGCCAAGGCCTCTCCTTACGTTTTCCTTGATCCCCCGGCTCTTCAGCTCCTGGATCTCTGCCATGAGCCTCTGGAGCTCCTGGCAGGTCTCCCTGTAGAGCTCGTAGTCCTTGATGGGGTCCCGCAGATCCACCTCACTCTCCTCACTGTAGTACCTGACATCCTGCAGAAACAAACACCACATTCCATGGCTCATTCCTCCCACTGGGAAGGGCTCTGGGAGACACAGCCCCTGGATCTGCCAGTGAATCCCATGGCTTTACACACGGAGAGGACTCGGGAATTCACAGTGGGAGTTTCAGAGGCCCTGGGGAACAGTCTCACAAATCCAAAATGGTTTGGTTGGGAGGGACCTTAAAGACCATCACATTCCATGGGCAGGGACACCTTCTACCAGCCCACATTGCTCTAACCTGGCCTTGGACAATTAATTCCAGGGATCCAGGGGCAGCCACAGCTTCTCTGGGCAACATGTGCCAGGGCCTCTCCACCCTCCAGGGAAGGATTCCTTTCCAGTATCCCATCTAACCCTGCCCTCTGGCAGTGGGAAGCCATTCCCTGTGTCCTGTTCCTCCATCCCATGTCCCCAGTCCCTCTCCAGCTCTTCTGGAGCCCCTTTAGGGGCTGGAAGGAGCTCCAGGGTGCCCCTGGAGCCTTCTCTTCTCCAGGTGTTCTCATGGATCTGGTGTGGGAATAGATCTTAAAGCTCATTCCATCCCACCCCCTGCCATGGGCAGGGACACCTTCCACTAGCCCAGGTTGCTCCAAGTCCTGTCCAACCTGGCCTTGGACACTTCCAGGGATCCAGGGGCAGCCACAGCTGCTCTGAGAAACCCGTTTTCCTCAGGGAAACAGGAGGCCAGCCTGGAGCAGGAGTGGGAAGATCCCTGATCCCTGTGCATTCCATACCTGGTCGGTGTCTCCCTTGCCCCGTTTCCCCTCCTGTGGCACATCCGAGCGGATCACCTTGGGCTTCCTCTTCTTGCTGGACTCCGAGGACATGGTGAGGGCAGCAGAGCTGGGGAGGGGCACAGGGGGGGTCCATGGGGGCACAAACCATCTGGGATCGGGGCTGTCCCGGAATCCCTCCCCCAGCCTGTCCCGGGCTCCGTGGGATTCCAGGGCAGCCCCTGCACCTCCCCCCCCCCCCCCGGATTTCTCCCACCAGCTTCTCCCAGCCCCAGCAGCACAGAGGGTCTGGGGTCGGGGTTCCGGGACAGCCCCCCACCCCAGACCAGGACCCTCCACTCCCACTGACCCCCCCCAGACCCCAACACACCGGACACAGGGTCTCCAGAGCCTCCCCCCAGACCCCCAGTGCTGTGGGACTGGGAGTCTCTGCTCCTCTGAGCCCCCCAGACCCCCGGCACACCAGGCCCTGGGGCTCAACCCCTTTGGAGCCCCCAGACCCAGCACAAAGGGCCCAGGGGCTGCACTTCACCTGAGCACACAGAGCTCCTTCTCCAGAGCTCCCCCAGACAAGGAACGCACCCTCCTCCAGAGCCCCCCAGACCACAGTGCATCAAACCATGGGGCTTCTGCTTCACCAGAGCCCCCCCAGACCCCCTCCTCAGCACACTAATCCTGTGGTCTCCACTCCTCCGAGTCCCCCC
>NW_020898040.1:67244-69478 GCF_003984885.1 Neopelma chrysocephalum
CCCCCATAGCCACCCCCAGGACCCCCCAACACTCCAGAACCCCTTCAAATCCCCTGACCCCCAAACACTCCTCCACCCCCCCACGCCAGACCCCCCAACCCTGTACAACCCACAGCACTCCCACACACCCCTCATCCACCCCAAATCTCACAACCCCCCCAGCACCTCCAACTGCCCCAGATCCCCCCAAAGCCTCTCTGATCTCCAACTCAGCCCTTCCACCCCCGCACCCCCCCAAAGGGCCCCCCAAAACCCCATGACCCCCCTCCCCGCTCTCACCTGCTTGTGCAGCCAGCCCCGCATGGCGGGGGGGGGTGCGGGGGTCCCTGCGCGGCGCCTGCCCCCCCTTCCCAAAGGCGTGGACCCTCGGCACGGGCCGGCAGGGCTGGCCAGGGGGGGACACCCAGGGTGGGGGCTTCAAGGAGGGACCCGCCGGCCCCCCCTATGGCCCCCCAGCCTGGCAGGGTCCCTACCAGCCCCCCTCCCCCAGTTCACCTGTACACCCCACCGTGCCCCCCCAGCTCCCCAGGGCTCCCCCCTTGTGTCCCACAGGTCCCCGTGGAGCCTTGGGCTCCCCCATAACCCCCCCACACACTGTTCCCCATGGCCCCCTCGCACCCCCCGAGCTCCCTGGGGTCCCTCATGCCTCCCCTCGCCCCCCCAACAGCTCTCCATGGGTCTCCAGCCCCCCGAGCTCCCTTGGGTGCCCCACAGCCCCTCATGGCTCCCCATGATCCCCCAACACCCATAGCCCCCCACAGCCCCCGGGCTCCCCCCCAGCGCTCCCCCCGTGCCCACCTGGGTGCCGGGGGGGGCGGCGGGGGCGGGGGCTGCGTTTGGAGGATCGTCTTTTCCTGCCATGGGGGGTCCTGCGGGGGCAGTGGGGGGCGGGGGGGGCCCGTCAATGTCCGCATTGTCCCCGCGGGGACAGAGGCCCCGTTCTTCCCGATGCGGGGGCGGGGGCCGCTCCCGGTCGCTTGGATCCCCCCTGGGGGAGCGGGTTGGGGGCTTTTCGGCTCCCGCTGGTCCCTTCTCTCTCCAGCGGGTTCAGGTCCGTCCCGTTCCTCCGTGCTGCCGTCCCAGTTCCCGTCCCAGTAACCATGAACTGGTCCCAGTCCCATCCCGTTATCCCCGTGCACTCCCAGTTTCTGTCCCAGTATCCCTGAACTGGTCCCTCCCAATTCCTATCCCGTTATCCCTGTGCTGGTCTCAGTTCCCGTCCCAGTAACTTTGATCTGGTCCCAGTTCCCGTCCCAGCAACCCTGAACTGGTCCCAGTCCCACCCCGTTATCCCGTGCAAGTCCCACTTTCTGTCCCAGTATCTGTTCCAATTATCCCCGTGCTGGTCTCAGTTCCCGTCCCAGTAGCTCTGAGCTGGTTCCAGTTCCTGTCCCGTTCCCCGCTGCTGGTACCAGTCCCATCCCGTTATCCCCGCGCAGATCTGGGTCGCAGTCCCCCTTCCATCATCCCAGTGCCGGTCCCCGTTCCCAATCCCAATTCCGTTACCGCAACTGGTTCCGCTCCCAGTCCCGTCCCCTGTCCCGGTGCCGGTCCCGTCCCGTGTCCCTGTACTGGTCCCAGTCCCGTCCCGTTCCCCCGCGCTGGTCTCAGTCCAAGTCCTGTGTCCCGGTCCCGGTCCCGCCCCGTGTCCCCGCCCGCCCCGGGCGCTGGTCCCAGTTTCTGCCCCCACCCACGAGCCCGGACACCCCAGTCCTCCCGGGACCACCCAGGCACGCCCGGCACGGCCACCGGGGGGACAACACCCCGTGTCATCCCGGGAACCCCGTCCTGCGGGAACACCCACGGCGGAGGAGACACCCGTGGCACCGGGGACACCCCGCGGCACCGGGGATATCCACGGACCCCGGACACCCCACGGACCCCGGACACACCCGGACCCTGGACACCCCAGGGACCCCGGGCGTTCTGGGGACGTTCTCACGTCCCCCTCGTGTCCCTCCGTGTCCCCCTCCATGTCCCCCGATTGTCCCCGTGTCCCCCCCCATTGTCCCCGTGTCCCATGTCCCCCCCCGTGTGCCCCGTGTCCCCCCATTGTCCCAGTGTCCCCCTATGTCCCCGTGTGTCCCCGTGTGCCTCGTGTGTCCCTATGTCCCCCCCATGTCCCCATGTCCCCTCATGTCCCCGTGTCCCTGTGTTCCCCCGTGTCCCCTCCATGTCCCCCCGTGTCCCCTTGTCCCGTGTCCCCCCATCTTCCCGTGTCGCCTGTCCTCCCC
>NW_020898040.1:69578-73215 GCF_003984885.1 Neopelma chrysocephalum
CTCCGTGTCCCCCCATGTCCCCCCATGTCCCCCCAAGTCCCCCCTCGTGTCCCCCCATGTCCCCATGTTCCCGTGTCCCCCCTCGTGTCCCCCCATGTCCCCGTGTCCCCGTGTCCCCCCGGCGCCTCCGGGTCCCAGCGCCCGCCCCCCTTACTCCACACCGCGCGCCGCCAGGGGGCGACACCTCCCCGCCCATTCCTTCCCTCACCCCGCGCTCTGAGGCGGCCCCGCCTCGCCCCGCCCCTTCCCTTGACCGACGCCCTCTCTACCCAATCACAGGCGCGGTCACTCCCGCCCCTGGAGTTTAGCGGTTTCCATTGGACCCGTGGCGCGGCGGGGGCGGGCCCGCCGAGCGGCGCGGCCAATGGCGCGGCGGGGGGGGCGGGGCGCGGCCGCCATGGCGCCGGGGCCGCGCTGACCGGCCCGAGCCGCCATGGCCGGGGCCATCGCCTCCCGCATGAGCTTCAGCTCCCTCAAGCGCAAACAGCCCAAGACCTTCACCGTGCGCATCGCCACCATGGACGCGGAGATGGAGTTCAGCTGCGAGGTGAGGGCCGCGGCGGGGAGCGGGGCGGGCCCTGAGAGGGGACGGGCCCCCCCTGACCCCTCCCCAGCCCTGAGGGCGCCCGGACCCCCCGGAGGGTCCCGGGGCCTGGCCCGGCCCGGCCTCGGTTTGGTTGTAATTTCGTTATAATTCGGAGTTATCTTGGGGTAACTCGGCGTGATTTGGGTTATAATTGAACTTTATCGTGGTTATAATTCGGGTTTATTTTGGTTGTAATTTGGGTTTATCCCCGGCTTTATTTTGGCTTTAGTTCAGGTTTAGTTTGAGTGTAATTCAGGTTTATTTTGGTTATAATTTGGCTTGATCTTGATTATAATTCAGCTTCATTCTGGGTATAATTCGGTATGGTTCTGGTTGTAATTCAGCATGGTTCTGGTTATAATTCTGTTTATACTTTGGTTATAATTCGGTTTATACTTTGGTTATAATTCATGTTTATCTTAGTTATAATTTCGTTTATGCTTTTGCTATAATTCAGTTTATACTTTGGCTATAATTTGGGTTTATCTTGGTTATAATTCAGTGTTATTCTGGGTGTAATTCACCTTTATTTTGCTCGTAATTCACTTTTATTTTGGTCATAATTCAGCTTTATTTTGATCATAATTAATCTTTATGTTGGTCATAATTTGGCTTCTCTCTGGGTATAATTCATCTTTATCCTAGTTATAATTCAGGTTTATTTTGGGTTTAATCCAGCTTTATTTTGGTTATAATTCAAGTTTTGTTTGGATGTAATTCAGCTTTAGTTTAGTTATAATTCAGTGTTATTCTGGGTGTAATTCAGATTTATTTTGGTCATAATTTGGCTTTATCCTGGTTATACTTTGGCTTCATTCTGGTTAAAATTTGACCTGTATTTTGGTTATAATTCAACTTTATTCTGGTTATTGTTCAGCTTTATTTGGGTTATAATTCAGATTTATTCTGGGTGTAAGTCACCTATATTTTGGTCATAATTTGGCTTTATCCTGATTATAATTTGGCTTCATTCTGGGTATAATTTGGTTTATACTTTGGTTATAATTTGGCTTTATCCTGGTTATAACCCAGCTTTATTTTTATTATAACTCAGGTTTAATTTGGGTGTAATTCAACTTTATTCAAGTTACAATTCAGCCTTATTCTGGATTTAATTCACCTTTATTTAGGTTATAATTTGGCTCTATTCTGGCTATAATTCAGCTTTATTCCAGGTGTAATTGAGCTTTATCTTGGATATAACCCAGCCTTATTCTGCTTTAATTCAGTTTTTTCCTGGCAATAATTGAGTTTTATTCTGATTATAATCCAGCTTTATTTTGGTTCTAATCCAACCTTATTCTGCCATCCCAGCCCAAGCCACCCCGAGGTGACCAGGGCTCGAGGGATCCCAGGCTTCAATCCACAGGGATCCAACTCCAAGCACTCCACAAATACACAAGGGTGGAATTTTGGCACTTTCCCAAGGATTAGGGGTGCTCTGAGGGGGTCCAGGTCTGTTTTTTCTCTGATAATTCCCCTTTTTTGGGCCCTTGGAACTTGTAAAACGTTCTCCCATTCCATTTGCTGCCAGACCCTGGGATCTGCTCTGCTTTTCCATCTGATCCAGAGGGATTGGACACACGAACATCTCTCTCCACTTCAACTTCTTCATTGAATAGTTTATATTTCATTAGTCTGACCCAAATCCTGGTGGAATCCCAGCTCCCCTCAGCCAAGGAGTGTTTGTCATCACCAATTTCCTTGCTCTGGAAATCTCTTGTCAGCCTTGAAGAACTTCCTGCCTTTCCCAGGGATGAAGGATTTACTGTGGGCAGCAGTGAGAGCTTCCCTCTTCCAGCAGAGTTGGAGCACTTGGCTCTGCTCTTGCCTGGTTTTTCCAGGGCTGCCAACAATAACTGATGATGGAAAGTGAATAATTCTTTATTTCACTGTCGGTTCCCGTTGGGATCAGGGATTTGTGCAGAGGTGAGGCAGCGATCCCGTGGGATTTGGCTGTGGAACTTGTGCATCTTCAGCTGACTCTTTGGGGAGGTTCCTGCCAAAGTAACTTGTTGCTGCAGATGGACTTCTCCAGCTGGAAGGAGCTCGGGAGCTGCGAGTGTGGTCCTGCCGAGGGCTCCTGGATCGTGTCGGAGCTGGCACGGGAGGGATGCAGCGGGAATTCAGGCCTCAGCACTCGAGCAGAAAGGAGGGAAATAGTCATAGAATCCTGGAATGCTTTGGGTGGGATGGGACCTTAAAGTTCATCCAGTCCCACCCCTGCCATGGGCAGGGACACCTCCCACTAGCCCAGGTTGCTCCAAGCCCTGTCCAACCTGGCCTTGGACACTTCCAGGGATCCAGGGGCAGCCACAGCTTCTCTGGGCAACCTGTGCCAGCCCCTCCCCACCCTCACAGAGAAGGATTTCTTCCCCACTATCCCATCTATCCCTGCCCTCTGGCAGTGGGAAGCCATTCCCTGTGTCCTGTCCCTCCATCCCTTGTCCCCAGTCCCTCTCCAGCTCTCCTGGAGCCCCTTTAGGCCCTGGAAGGGGCTCTCAGGTCTCTCTGGATCCTTCTCTTCTCCAGGGGAACCCCCCCAACTCTCCCAGCCTGGCTCCAGAGCAGAGGGGCTCCAGCCCTGGCAGCATCTCCATGGCCTCCTCTGGACTTGCTCCAAGCACAGGACACCCCAGCTGGAGGTGGGAGCTTTATCCAAGCTTTATCCAAGCAGTGCAGCTTCCTGGCTGGATCTCTGGCCCCATCTTTGTCTCATGATTGTGCAGCTCTGGGGAAAGCCCCTTATTTTGCTGACTCTGCAGAAACACCCTGAGCCTGACACGGGACAGGTGGATCAGACACACCCCGAGTCCCTGGGATTGGGAATGTGGCCCAGGGAAGGGCTTGGCTTGGTCCACACCCACGGTGGGACCTGGAGCCAGGAGTGGAGTTTGTGCCCTCCTGAAAGTCAGCGAGGAGGGAGAGTTGATGGTATGGGGAGGACTGTGCTCCTCCCTGAAGGAATCCAGCCCTTATCCCAGGGTTTGTTGGGAGAGGAGTGAGCAGCTCTGTGTTTGCCTGGGTATCTGTGTGTCTGAGGTGTCTTTG
>NW_020898040.1:73225-120052 GCF_003984885.1 Neopelma chrysocephalum
ACTCTGGGGCATCCAAATCCCTGACTCTGGGGCATCCAAATCCCTAACTGTGGCACGGGGGTGGACTGAAGGTCTCCCAGTGCAAACTACAGAGCCCCAGTTCCTGTCCCACCTGTCCCTCTTCCTCTGACCCATTCTGACTTCCCATTCTTGGAGCTGCCCTGTGCAGATCCAGGAGTTGGACTTGAATGATCCCTGTGGGTCCCTTCCAGCCTGGGATATTCCATGATTCCATGACCCCACTGTAGCTGCAGGAGACACCTTTCTTTTTCCATGTTATTTTTTCTGTCTGCCCGGTAGAAATTCCCAGCTGTGTATTTTAAGGGATTAAACCTGCTTTGCATCTGTTTACTCTGCAAATGATGTCTCTAAATTGAACCTAAATCTAAAATAATTCCTGGAAATGAAATCTTAATCTTTCCAACACGGCAGTGGAGATTAATAATCACGGTTGGGGTTTCACTTTGAAGACTTGTAATTTGTTTGGGGAAATCTTGAAGGCACAGAGGAAGTGTCTTCCTTTTGTTACTTCCAGCACAGAGGTTTGAGTTGGTACCTAATTAATTGATAACATCTGGAGGAAGGATAGACATTTGCATAGCTCTGAAATCGCTGTGGTAAAGCAATCCCAGCCTCACCTTCCTGAGAACACCTCGGAGAACCCTCTGGAGGCCTCTTCCCTGAGAGGGTGGGGAGGCCCTGGCACAGGTTGCCCAGAGAAGCTGTGGCTCCCTCTGGATCCCTGGAAGTGTCCAAGGCCAGGTTGGACAGGACTTGGAGCAACCTGGGCTGGTGGAAGGTGTCCCTGCCCATGGCAGGGTCCCTTCCCACCCAAACCATTCCATGATTCTGTGATTCATTCCATGATTAAACCCCCCTGGTATTTTTGGGTCCACATCCAAGGCACTGCAGTGCAGCTGGTGGCAGGTTGGTCTTACCCATTCCCATGTGGAGTTTTTTCCCTCCCAGAACCAAGTTCCCTGGTGGACAGGAGAACCCATCCATCTTTCTTTTGGCCTTGTCTTTGCCCATTTCTCCCTCCTGTGGTGCTCAGCCCTGTTAGTGTCTCTCCATCACAGAGCCACAGCCTCTTTTCCAAAGGGTGTGGGATTTTTGTAGCCCTTTCTGTCCATCTGTGATCTTAGTCCTGTATCCTGCAGGGATGGTCACTCCATCACTGCCCGGCTGCTCCCTGACCTTAATCCTTCGGGGTCTTAAAAGCGAAGGGCAAAGCTTTACAGCCAGCCTGGAGAAACAGCTTAACTATTGAAGCAGTGAGAAGAGACAGGTTTGGGTGATGTATTTGCTGCTCTAAACATGCACCCTGTTACTGCTTCAGTGCTTAAGCTGTTCCTCTCTGTCCAGAGGATAATCCTGGATGTTTTTTAGCCCAGTGCCCCACTGGGTGCCGGGCCAGTTGGATGAGGTTGGAGGCAAAGCTGTTGTAAGCAGACAGGACCCGATTTCAGCCACGTGCAGCCCAGTGTTGTCCCTTTGTCACCAGGCACAGGGAGCTGTGGAGCTGAGCTGCAAAGCTCATCCTCTGGAAGAGAAACAACCAGGATTTGGTGGTGGAAATCTGGGGCTCGGATGAGTTTTTGAGGAAGAGCTGGTGCAGTGAATCGGAGTTTGATTTTGAGCTCTGTCCAGTCACTGCACCAAAATAAAAAGGCAGGGGGAGGAAACCAGGGAGTGGAGTGCCCTCAGCTTCCTTCTGCATTGCAGGATACTTGGGAGGGGTTTTACAAGGATCCTTCCATCCCTGGTTCAAGCAGCTGCTCGTGGTGCTGGTGGGGCACCGACCTCTCGATGCAGAAACCTAACGGGAAAAGATGAATCTGTGGGCAGGAACAGCTATTTAAAAAAGCTGGGAGAAATAATCCCCCTCAGCTACAACATGATCCTCAATAAATTGTTGGGATACCAGTTGTGAAGTCAATGTTCTGGTTCCTCCAGGTGCCTGTGTGCCCCGCTCCTGCACTCAGGAGCACGTGCTGCTCTCTTTAAATCCGAGAAGTGGCAGTTCTTCATTCATGTCTTGGAGGGGTTTGTGCCCCGAAAAGTCACAATTTCTGATTGACACCAGTCTGGCCTTTGGGAGTTTATTTTTCAGAGGTATCTTGCTTGGTGCAATTCAGTTCTGCACTCCCTTAAACTGTGCTTAAGGGACTCATTATGCACATGAGACTTAGGATGGACAGGAATCCTCTTTTGCTTCTGTGCCTCACCCTATACCTGAAAGGTTCTCTGGATCCCCTGCTCTCCTCACAGCCCCTTCTCAGCCAGCTGGAAACTCCAGAGATGGTTCAAAACCACTGTCAATCCCTAGTCTGTTAATTAATCCAGAGGTGTGTTGCTGCCAAGGGGAAAGAGGGAGGGCAATTGGGACAGCAAATCTTTCTCTTCTGGTGTGTAGTCTTTAGTTTTGGTGCTGTTTAATGCCTCTTCTCTTTTTTCTTTGTACAGGCAGTGTCTTTCAAGTGGGTGGCTTTTGAAATTAAAGGTACTTGAACAGGGAAGCAGCCCTGGAAGTAATCTCCTTGAAAGCTGGGAGGCAGCACTTTGTTAGGGAATCACAGAGCCCTTGAAATGGGCAGAGAGGTGTTTGATGTGGTGTAGGCTGGCGCTGTTCCGAGGGGAGCTGCTGCTGCTGCTGCCCCTGCGTCCTCCCCGGGTGAGCCATGGGTGCAAAGGATCATCAGAGCAGGGCAGGCTGGGCTCCAACAGTGTCTTCACAGAGGGAAGGCTCAGAGCTGTCATCCTTGCCCTGGGAGGCCCTTCCCGGGGCAGGGAGCGGGGGTCAGGCCGCTGTGTGTGTGTGTGTTGTACTGCAGATCGTGTCACTGCAGCACGGAGATGGCTCTGCCCGACGTTCCAGCTCCGTGCTTCCTTGGCAGAGGTTCCTGCAGGAGCAGAATCCTCCTCAGGCTCCTGCAGCTTCTTCCTCTGCATCAAGCTGCTGCTTGGCCCCATAACTCCTTATCTGTGTGAACTTATAGGGTGAGGAGAGGCTTTGGGACATAGAACCATGGAATGGTTTGGGTGGGAAGGGACCTTAAAGCTCATCCAGTCCCACTCCCTGCCATGGGCAGGGACACCTTTCACTAGCCCAGGTTGCTCCAACCTGGCCTTGGACACTTCCAAGGATGGGGCAGCCACAGCTTCTCTGGGCAACCTGTGCCAGCCCCTCACCACCTTCACAGGGAACAATTCCTTCCCAATATCCAATATCAATATACTCTCCTTCAACTTAAAGTCCTTGTCCTGTCCCTCCATCCCTTGTCCCCAGTTCCTCTCCAGCTCTCCTGGAGCTCCTTTAGGCCCTGGAAGGGGCTCTCAGCTCTCCCTGGAGCCTTCTCTTCCCCAGCTGAGCACCCCCAGCTCTCCCAGCCTGGCTCCAGAGCAGAGGGGCTCCAGCCCTGGCAGCATCTCCGTGGCCTCCTCTGGACTCTCTCCAGCAGCTCCACGTCCTCCCTGTGCTGTTCCCCAGGGCTGGAGCAGCTCTGCAGGGGGGTCTCACCTGAGGGGGCAGAGGTGATACCATCACCAGTTGTCCCCTCCCTCTCCCCCCTCTCTGGTGCCTGAGCTGCCCGTTTTCCATGTCCTGCTCCGTGTCTGTCCGTGCAGACACCACGGAATGTGCTCGGCTGCACCATCTGCATCCTCACGCCCGGGTGGGTTTTTGGCCTCCTCGGTGGTTAACAGAAATAGGTTTTAATTAAAAGCTCATTATCGAGTTGTCATGTAGCATTAGTAAATAAAAATAACTTTTACAGCCCTGCCTTGTGACTCAGTAAGTGGCAATTGAAAGTATTTGAGATCACTTTATTTAAAAAAAAAAATGGACGGATATTGCATATTTGATTCCCTGTTTGCTCCAAATGGGCTTTAAATCTAAATAAATGGTTGTCTCTGGCACTCTGGTTATCATTCAGGTCCAGAAGGAGAAATAAATGTGGTCTGCAGTCTCAAAATCATCTCCATTTCAGTTGTAAACTGTTGTGGGTGGGTGGTTTGGGCATCTCCTGAGGGGGGTTTGGAACAGCTACAGCCTATCCATTCCCTGATTCCCGGGTGGTTTGAGGGATGCTCTGCTCAGCCTTCTGCCATCTCCATCCCTGGCTCAGTGAAGAGGTGTCTCATCCTCTTGTTAAAACTTGATTCTAAATGGGAATAACATCACTCAGTGGAAGCTGAGCACTTTTTCCCGGGGCTTGGTCCCCTTTTCCCAGTGGTCCTTTCCCAGGTCCTTTCCCCTTTCTCAGGCTGTGATGTCACCACAACAGGGGCTCTGCACTCTCTCCTCCTCCCTAGCACAGAACTAACAATAAAATGATCTGCAAAGCCATTTTCTGCATTATTTAAGGATAAATTGGTGCAGTAAAATACTCTATAGCTGTGAGTCACTCCTGCAAGGTCATGCACTACCCTGGTCCTGTGTGGGGGTGTGGAGGGGCCGCTGTGCTGGGTTTCCCTGGGAAGCAGCATTCCCAGGCTGAGCTGGTGAGCCTGCCTTGATGTCCCCTTATTCCCAAGCCTGATCCCAGGGACAGCTGAAGCTCCAGTGGTTTGTGTTTGTGATGATGAGGAAGTGACATCTTCATCTGGCACCCCTGGACAGAGCCAGGTTCTGTCCCCTGGAGTTTGGGCACCTCCCTGTTGTCCGAGGGGAGTTTCTTGTGTGAGGAACCTTAATATCAAGTGGTTAAAACCCATCCCTTTTTTTCCCCTTTTCCACACAGCTGGTTCAAATCCAATTTGACATCCTTGGTTAGAAAAGCACAAACCTGATGGTGTTTTGGGAATGGTGACCCCCTGCTCAACCCTCTCTGTGCAGAGAGGTTGCACCCTCTTGTTCCTCACTGCCCATTTTTAAGGGTCATGGAATATCCTGAGTGGAAAGGGACCCCCAAGGACCATTCAGTCCAACTCCTGGCCCTGCACAGACACTCCAAAATCCCACTCTGTCCCTGAGAGTGTTGTCCAAACCCTCCTGGAGCTCTGGCAGCCTTGGGGCTGTGCCCACTGCCCTGGGGAGCCTGGGCAGTGCCCAACCAGCCTCTGGGGGAAGAACCTTTGCCTGAAATCCAACCTAAACCTCCCTGACACAGCTCCAGCCATTCCCTTGCTTTCCCTCCCTCCTTGTCAGCCCATGGCAAGGGGATCAAACAACCCTCCTGCTCATTTCTGGAGCTGCTTTATTGACTCGTGAGCTGAGGAGCAGTTGTGAAACTTGACAGAGAGGTTGTGCTCCCAAATAAATCGCCCAGTTGCCCGCGAGTTGGAAATGACTCCTGGTGCAGGTTAATAAATAATGCAAACCCCGTTAATAGATGCCAAATGCGCCGTCTCTGCCGGAGAAAAAGATGATGCCAATAACCTGGACTGGAAATACTCTGTTCTAGCCACTGGCTGCAGAGTTTTAAGTGTTTAGTGCTGTTAATTTAAAATGCTTCGCTGATAGATTGTAACCGCTCTGTGCTTAGTAAAGCACATAAATTCCAGCTCCGTGGAATAACAGCCTGTTTATAAAGCACCTCGGCCCCTGAATCCATCCAACCACTTGTGCTGTGATCCTGCTAATGGGAGAAGGAGCTGCAAATGCCAGGGGTGGTGCCTGCAGGATGCTGGAATGGCACATCCTGCGGGTCACGCCGAGCTGATCGTGATGGAGCCTTTTATTGGGAGATTGAGCTTTATAGCATCGTGCCACCCGCTCTGGCATATGGCTGAGAGGGGTTTTTTTTCTGCTCTGAGCTTCTTAGTTTTGTTTTCAGGAGCTCGTAACGGCTTGTAAAATCATCCCTGTGCTTCGGGTGTCACTTTAGTGCCGCGCAGGGAACGGTGTGACGGGCGGAGGGCGGGATGGGAACTGCCAGCCTGTCCTGGGCAGCAGCTCTCTCCATCCCCTCATGCCTGGTGGGGGGTTTTTGGGGGGAATTTTACAACCAGAAGATGTGGCAGTTAATGATACAAAGCCTATAAAATAGGGGTGAGGAGGGCTGGGGTCCCGAATGTCTGAGAAGCAGGTGGAGTTCAGCTGTCGAAAGATGCCACTCGAATGCAGATCGTTACTTTAAGTACCGAGGTGTGGAGGGAAATCGTGTCTGTTGGAATAAAGGTTTCTGCTGCTCATTGATACATTTAATGAAGGTAATTCAGCACAGTTGGGGAGGATCTGTGCAGTGTTATGGTTGGGGACTGGAGCATTGTGCAGGAATGTTAAATATATATTTCTGTCATCACATAAATGTGCAGTGACAAAGCGTTGGTGTAAAATGCAGCAGCAGAAGCCATCACTTAAAATACAGCCCCTTAAAGGGGGCTTGTAAAATTGAGAAAGTGATTTTTTACGCAGGCAGATGATGATAGGACAGGGGGGAATGGTTTTAAACTAAAGGAGGAGAGATTTAGGTTGGGGTTTAGGAAGGAATTCAGCTGTGAGGCCCTCGCACAGGTTGCTCAGAGAAGCTGTGGCTGCCCCTGGATCCCTGGAAGTGTCCAAGACCAGGTTGGACGGGGCTTGGAGCAACCTGGGCTAGTGGAAGGTGTCCCTGCCCATGGCAGGGGGTGGGATGAGCTTTAAGGTCCCTTCCCACCCAAACCATTCCATGATTCCCATCACCAAGTTAAAATTGCAAGGGGTAAAACCCACTGAAAGCTCCTAACCTTGGGGTCGTGCCAGCTGGGGAGCAGGGTTTGGGTGCCTGGCGTGGTTCAGTGAGGAGCCACAGGTAGTGGAAATCCCAATCCCGTCCGTGGGGATGTTCAGCACACTGATCCTGTGGGATGGGGAGCAATGTCTGGGGAGGCAACACTGCTGTCCTGGGGAGGTTTGGTGCAGGCACCGGGCTGAGGCAACGGGCTGAAATATGGTCTCAGAGAAGGAAAAACAGCCAATAACGCTTTATGCAAAGCAGTTTAGTGAAGAAATAGCCTTTTGCTGGCAGCCTGCTTTTATGTGCCTGCAAAAATGGTACCAAATAGCTGTTTTAATGTGTCTCACTCTGTTTTGTCTGAACCCTCGAATTAACCTCCCTCTTAAAACCACAGTCAGGGAAAGATCTTCCGCAGTCTGAGCCATCCTGTGCCGAGCTGGAGCCCATCCCGGGGGCTGGAGGGTGGTGAGAGGTGTGAAATCAGGGGGTTATAATTCCAGCTCTGCCAAACTCGCTCCTCGGGGATTTTTGACCTCGAGGTGTTGACGGCGCTCGATCTGAGCAGTCCGGGGGAGGTGTTTTTTTGGAGGGCAAGCGTCGGCTCCCTTCTATTCCCGGCCTGTCAGCCTGTCTGTGGCTGTGGGAAGGGACAGAACAGCGCCAGAGTCATTTACTGCAAGCCGCCAGCATGGCAATGAGCTCGGGCCGTGCCCACCAGGCGGCAGTGGGGGACAGCGGGAGCGGCCCCGGCGTTAATATTGATGCGTCCAGGTGGCACCGGGATTGAGTTGTAGCGACGGGAAGGATGTGCCGAGATCCCTTCGCCCAAGGGCTTGGCGGTAATGGCCATATGTCTCGGCCCAGCGATTGCTTCCACCCTGCAGATGGAAGAGCAAAGTGGCTTTGGCATATTAGATTCATCTGCTTTATGTCCCTCTTCACCTTCCTGCCTCCCGACGCCTTCTGTTTTTATGAGCAAACTTCAGCGGTGGCGCGGATGCAGCTGCAGGATCGCTCGCAGGACACGCTGCCTGAGCAGGGCCAATTTTCTCCGCTCCCGAGCTGCTTTTGTCACCAGCAGTTTTCAGCAGAAAATGCAGTTTGACTCTATCAAAATATGCTCCGGGAGAACCGCTGACTTCAGCGGCAATTAGGGGGGTTTTCGAGCTCTTTTTCCCTCTCATCCGTGCGGGGTCGGTGGCTCTGCACACGCTCTCTGCACGGATTGTGTCACTGTTGGTTTTTGGGAGTGCATTCCACCCTTCTCTGGGCCCCTGTGGCTGATGCTGGAGCTTCCTGGGCCGTAGGAAGAGACATTAAAGCCACCAAGGGGCAGTTAAAGGGATTTTTATTTCTTGCTGGTGACAGGCTGCTCCTACCAGGAACCTAAACAAACATGTCAGGAACCTAAACATGTCAGGAAGCTAAAGCTTAGCTTAACAGCAACCTAAATGCACCCTTAGGCCCTCTGTTGAGTGTCAGTGGGTCACCAGAGGAGCAAACAGGGGCTTTACAGTGTCTTTTTTGGGGGAAGTGTGGAAATCACATCTCAGTTTCCTACTGAGGGAGGAGCTGGTGATCTGCAGATGAGATCAGACGGAAGGATGTGAGTGTGTTTTATTAGGATGTTTTCGTGCCTGTACCAAATGCCTTCTCCACACTCTCAAAGACCTTGTGAGGTGAAAACGGCGCATTTGGTCGAGCAGAGCCGAAGTTCTGAAATGCCCCTTTGTAACTGCTTCCTCTTGGCTCTCCTGCAGGTGAAGTGGAAAGGGAAGGACCTGTTTGACCTGGTGTGCAGGACACTGGGGCTGCGGGAAACCTGGTTCTTTGGGCTCCAGTACACCATCAAGGACACGGTGGCCTGGCTCAAGATGGACAAGAAGGTTGGAACCAAAGTTCGGGGAATCACAGAGTGGTTTGGGTTGGAAGAGACCTTCAAAATCATCTTGTTCCAACACCCCTGCCATGGACAGGGATGACAAAGGAAAATGTCCTTTCCTCTTGTTTTGGATGCCCGAGGTGGTATGGAGGTGAACTGGGACAGAGAATTTAAATCTCATCCCCTTGGCATCTGTAAGTCAGAAAAGCTGGCAGAGGTGCCCAGCCCACCTCCCTGAGAGCTGTGAGG
The DNA here is from genome assembly GCF_003984885.1 of Neopelma chrysocephalum. Lineage (NCBI taxonomy): Eukaryota > Metazoa > Chordata > Aves > Passeriformes > Pipridae > Neopelma > Neopelma chrysocephalum. Next base: position 82,016 of record NW_020898040.1, read on the forward strand.
CCTCAGAGTGTGCACACTGAATCCCCTGGAGGCATTTTGGGAGGTGGCCATGCTGGGCTGCTGCACTTTGGGGTGACTGCAATGGAAATGGAGCCTAAACATCTCTGCTCCGTGCCCCTGAACACAGAACCATGAGGGGAAAGGGGAAGTTGCTTCTTGGCTTGTTTGGTTGCTGAGATGTTCAGAGGAGGAAGAATAGGGTGCAAAGGTGATGGGGATAAGGGAGGAAATGCTTCCCAGATATGTGAGTCTCTGGGATGGCTTAGGGAGGTGATGGAGGGGGTTCTGTTCACAATCAAAGGGTGTAACACCACAACCAGGGAGGTCTGGGGGTCTCACCTCTCATGCCAAGGTTTTAAACCAACATGAATCTGAACTGGGCAGTGCCAGCACAACAGGAAGGAGGTGAGAAACAGCACTGAAACAACACAGTACAGGAAAACAGGGAGAAAGTCGGGTGGTGGCGTAGCAGGATCCAGGATTGCTCCACAAGGATCAGCAGAGGCAGTGAGCACACAGCAGATCGGGATCAACCTTCCCTGTCTCGTTTCTCATGCTGTTTGTTTCTGCCTTTTTTGTTCCCTTGCCTCGTTAGGAGTGTCAGAAATGTTTGTTTTCTTTTTTTAACTACAGTGTCTGAACTATTTAGGTCTCTTCTCAATGTCTGAAAGTGTTTGACAAAAGATGTGTTGATCTGAGCAGAAGGGAGCTGGGTCTTGTCTTGAAGAAGCTGAGTGGCTCTTGTGTCTCACAGGTTCTGGATCACGATGTTCCAACAGAGGAGCCCAAAACCTTTCACTTCCTGGCCAAATTTTATCCTGAGAATGCAGAGGAGGAACTGGTCCAGGAAATCACCCAGCACTTGTTCTTCCTGCAGGTAGGAGCCGTGTCAGTACAGTTTTCCAACCCGAGGGAGAAGCAGCCAGGATGAGAAGTGCCGGAAGGCTCCAGGGTCAGAGTTGGTCAGCAGAGTGTGCTCCTCATCCTTATGTTCACACCTCTCCAAAGGGACTGGCTTTCAACAGCAAAAACTTCCTAAAATAGGTGAAGGATGGTTTGTCTGGATGAAGCAGTCAGAGCTGCCCAGACTCCCAGAGCTCTGAGGTGGCAGTCAGGAATGATGAGGTGATCTGGAATATCCGTGGGTGGCGGCTCAGGGCCATGGATCTGTCAGATGACACCTCTGCAGGTGTGGGATCAGCAGAGGGGTGGCAGCTGCCTCTGGACGTGATGGCATCGTTGTGTGGAGCAGGGGGAATTCATCCTGGAGAGCAGAGTGCAGCCAGCTCGTTCCCAGGCTGTACAGCAAAGCTCACCTCCTCACAAAACAGCCTCCAGGTAACTGGAGCAGAAGAAAATCCCAGCAGCTCAGCTCTTGATGGAAAAACAAGGGAGAAGGGGGAACCTCCCAGTCCCACCTGCCCCGGGAGCTCGTGCCCTTCTTTTGAGCACTGTGGTGAACACACCTCCAGGTTTTTATTTCAAGTACTCTGCAGAACCTGGTGTCCTGAGGAGCCGGCTCAGCTGGGGGTGCTGTGGCTGGGCTGGGAGCGAGTTGCTGCTATCACAGGAGCTCTCTTTCAGACACAAGATCCATTCTTTGACACCTTTTCCTTTGAAGAGTTGTGTCAAGCATGGATAGAGGGAGTGGGGCACTCCAAGTCAGACCCGTGGGTACTCGTTGGGATGTTTCAGCTGCTCTGTGGCTTTTAATTTGAAGATAAATTATAAAACTTTTAAAAAAAGACACTTAATCTTATGTTTGTTACACAAAAGTAGAGGCAATCTGGATTTGGAAGCTTTTGGGAATACCACTGTAGCCTGCAGGGTGCTCTGCCCTTTCCAAGTGAGCTCACCAGCTCCTCACTGTCCTAGTGCTCCTCACTCTTCCAAAGTCCACCTTTGCTTTCCAGAGCTGAAGGATTCTAAATGCAGAGTATTCCTGCTAATTTCCAGGCTCTGTCCCATGCACTGGTGTCTCTGTAGGGCTATTTCTACCTGTCTCATTTGCCAGGAGCTTTATCCACGACGAGGGAAAATGCTGTTGGCATCTTTGGGAAGGAAAACCAAGAGAGGAGAAGCAGCTCAAGCTGCATTTTCTAAAATGCAGGCCGTGACTTTGCTGCTGGGATTTGTGTGCTGGGCTCCTGTGAAGTGTTTGAGAAACAGGAGCACACATAAGCTTGTAAACTCTCCTGGTTTTTACCTTGATGCAGCAGAATATCTGCTGTGATTATGTCGTACCCAACTTTGAGGACTCAAAGCACGTTATAAATTCAAATTGATGTTCCTGCATCTCTGACAATCCATTTAAGTCTCCCAGGAAATCGCCTGCCTTTTTTTTTTTTCCCCCCCACCCCATCTTTAATCAGGAAAATTAAGTGTGCAAACCCAAAAAATATCGAACATGACAGGTTTAATTTTTTAATGCACAGCAGCCGGGGAGGTAAAGCCGTGGCTTTGGGGACCTGCACGTTGGCTCTCCTGGGAGTGTGAGCAGGGCTCTGCCTGCTGCTAAAAGCACTGCCACGGAGGTGACCCCCAGCTCTGCGTGCTGGGCTGGGATGGCAGGGAATTAGCCTGGAGCACAGGTGAGCACTGACTCCCAATGAGGCTGAATATCCCCGAGCAAAGCCTTGCTGTGCTCAGAGCCTCGGCTGCTGTTTTATTCAGCGGGTGTGTGGATGTCCTATCAATCCACAGCTTGTGCCTTAAGAGGTTTTATCGCTGTGTTTACATCCAAAGCGTTTCCCCCTCCTTGCCTCTAGCAACAGGATGGAGTTTCTGTCATTTCCCACATGGAAATTTAGTTCTCCCAACCCTGAGGAGGGGGATCTGTGAAAGCCTCTCCGAGACACGCCGGGCCTGGACTGTAATTAGTGTTCTGGAGATCGTTAAGTGTGCGGGTGACAGCTCGAGTTGAGACAAACTGCAGCCATCTGCTGTGACAGCCATGCTCTGCTCTGCTCTGCTCCACTAACGTGTGCTTTCTGTCCTTTGCTGCTCCATGTGCAGGTGAAGAAGCAGATTTTGGATGAGAAGATCTACTGTCCTCCTGAAGCTTCTGTCCTGCTGGCCTCCTACGCTGTCCAAGCCAAGGTGGGCACTGGGGGGTTCTCCCGGGGCCTCCTCGTGGTGGTGATGGGTTAGTGTTGATCCAGGGCAGCCAGGTGCTTTGGGATGGACCCACTTCCCGGGGAAGGGGAAGGCAGGGAAAGTTGTGAGAGTTTGGGAAGTGAGGGGGCTGCACTAGCACTGCCGCCTTCTCCGCGCAGCTGGTTCCTGGCTGCCTCCACACATTGGATGGATTTTCACTTTCTCTTTCCAGGACTTTTTAACAAGTGCTCTGTTCATGAGCTGCAGAGCCTGCTGGAGTGTGGCTTAGTGCTGGAGCAGGAGAATTCCCTGAGCCTGAGCTTTTTTGGATCTCCTCCCTGCTTTTCCGTTGTAGCCGGAGGCAAGCCAGCCGTGGGACTCCCAGCTCCACTGTTCCCCAGAATGCTTGTCATTGTGATAATTACTGTGTTTGAGTGCTAGAGCTTCCCACATCCACGTTATCACAGCGGGAAAGGCCTTTTCCTGGCTTCTCCCTCTGTCTTGGGTGTGATCTGTGGTTGTTTGGCCTCACCCCACAGAGGGAGAAGTAAGTGTTCAGTGAGCCCCCCTTGTTCCTGAGCTGAATTCTGCTCTGGGCCCAGAGTTGGTGTGTTTTGCTGAGCATTTATTCCAGAGAACACTTGTTTTCCAGTCTGGAGCGTGCAGCCTTGGACAGCTTGCAGCAGCCTGGGGCAGAGAGGCTCCTGGGATGGAGGGAGCAGCCCAAGGTTCAGCAGCAGGGGCTGTAATTTATCCCTGTGTATGCACAGCATGTCCTGCTGCTCAATTAGCAGCTCTTGGAGCTCATCTCCAGTTTATGTGTGCAGGGATAACGTCCTGGGGAGAGCAGTGCCTGCAGGCTGAGCTCAGCTCTGCCACGTTATCGCTGGGGCTCGTGGTCGGTTCTGGCTCTGGATGGCAGATTTTGGGAGGTGTTTGGCTCGCAGGACCTCAGGCAGGTGGCCCTGCCCCAGGTCTGACTTGTCCTCAAGGACCAGGAGCAGTGCAGGAGAAACAGGTCTGTGGGACCACCTTTGTTGGCAGTGCAGGGAGGGGGCTTGGTCCTGTTGCCTCAAGTGAGGGCCTGATCCAGGCTGGTTTTTTTCCTGTATAATCTTCCTCATAACCCTTCAGTCCACACTCATGGATTGAAGAGAGCTTGAATAGAGCCCTGGGTGTCTGAATAGAACCCTGAGTGTCTAAATAGAACCTTGGGTGCCTGAACAGAGCCCTGGGTGTCTGAACAGAGCCCTGGGTGTCTGAACAGAGCCCTGGGTGCCTGAACAGAGCCCTGGGTGTCTAAATAGAACCTTGGGTGCCTGAACAGAGCCCTGGGTGTCTGAACAGAGCTCTGGGTGCATAAATAGAACCCTGGGTGTCTAAATAGAACCCTGGGTGCCTGAACAGAGCCCTGGGTGTCTGAACAGAGCCCTGGGTGCCTGAACAGAGCCCTGGGTGCCTGAACAGAGCCCTGGGTGCCATGCACTGGTGTTCTTTGATGATAAATGTCTGAACTTACTAGAAAAGGGTGTTTTCTCCTCATAACCAGAATACTGATGAAACCATGAGTTCAAGAGGCTCATCAGCCAGGGAAGGACAAGTAGCTTTTCGAAGTGTTTCTGCTTGTGTGAAACATCCATCACTCTTATTAGAGCGCCTGAGTAAACACCTCCTTGGCGTTGTCTCCGTTGACCTGCCGAGCTGAGGATACGTCGGGGAGGACTTCTCCTGTTGCCAAAATGAATAAACCCTTGGGTAAATATTGAGCTCTGTGAGCCCTTGGCTGGGACAGCTCCTGTGCTCGGGAACAGGCTGTGACTTGGTCCAGGACGGTTGTGCCGTCCCCTTTCTCCTTCTGCAGCTCCTGCTGCCACGGGACACACTCGGGCGTCAGGAAGAGTCAGCTGGAGTCAGAGCACTTCTAACCTTCATTCTGCACCAAGAGCAGGAGAAGGTGGAAGAGGGATGACTTCTGCTCTACACTAATGGCCTTTTCATCAGCTTTCTCCAGCCTGGGATTCCCTTTTCTGCTTTTGTTCCCAGCAAAGGAGAAAGCTGAAAGCACATCTTTGATATGGAACTGGGAAGAAAGATGGTACAGGTCGTCTCCTTCCACTTAAACAGGATAATGATGTCCTTCCTGGCCAAGAGGAGCGGGCAGTGAGCGCAGTAATTTCACTAATAACGTGTTGATTTGCATGATTAGGGGCATAATAGCCCGACACAGTGGTGTGTGTGCATCCTGCAGCCATTTACTGACAGCCAGGTGTTGGTCCATCCACACCGACCTGCAATAACAGAGGAAACGTGGGGGTCATAAAAATAAAAGCTTATTTATTTCTCCCTCATTGTGTTCATTTGGAGAATTACTATGTGCTTTCCCCTCTGTTCAAACCACCCACACTGCTTTCAGAGGTTGGAGGTGGTTCAGGTTTTAAATAGCTGGGAAAGACGTGGGATCAACTGAAAAAAAAAACGGGAACATCCAGGAGGTTCTTCTATTTTTTGCCCCTTAAATGGAGGTCACTGCCGTGCTGCAGCTCTCTCAGCACTTCCAATCTTGTAGCACAACAACAGGCTCTTTAATTATTATTATTTTCCCCCAAAACAAGCAATACTTGGCGTTATTTGAAGCTGAGCATGGCTGTGTTTATCCAGGACAATCTAAACCAGACGTAGGGATGTGGTAAAGGCAACTTCCATCCCTAACCATGAATATTAATCATACAGTTCAATTAACAGGAGCTGAAATTCCATGACAGTTCGGAAGTAATGATTTAATTGAAAAGGTCTTTAGAAGTACGTTTGCCGAATCATTTGAGCCAACAGATTCTGCAATACTTAAGCCATTTGTTGATTTTTGACTTGTGAATAATTAATGTTCTCATCCAGACTCCCCTCTCAGTACAAATATTCCTTTGGGACACGGCAGTATTTTTCAGCACATGAAAAGTCGCATAATCCAGACTTAGTCTTGGATCTCCACGGTAGATCACAACAGAAAATAATCGCTTTAATCCTATTTGCTGTTATTTTCATCACCCAAAAATGACTTACTTGCCGCCTGTCCAAGGTTATTAGAGTTGTTTCCTTTGCCAGTGTCACCTCTTTGGTGCTCTCCCCTTTTGATGGGGGTTCAAGGGATGTGCACCTGCATCCTGAGGGGCTCCAAGCCCTTGGGAGGTGGAGAGCTGCCGCTGCTCAGCACCCTCCTGGATGAAATCCGGGGTGGTTTTGTTCTATTAATTGAAGTCTGAGTCAGTGCTGGTTGTTGTTACATGTTCCCTTTGGATCTGCATTGGCTCCAAATCAATATTTGTGTCTTTAATCCCCACGTGTCGCCTCCCAAGCGGGGAGGTGGGATGTGTGTAGACTTTTGATGCCGAGCTCCGGTTTTGGTGTACGACGTGACGGTTCTGGCATTAAGAGGAGGATGGTATGAAAAGCTTCCTGACTTGTTACATGACCACCATGTGTGTCTTGCTCTTGGTGTTAAAAATTGTCACTGTTTGGCACTTCCTGAGCTGAGGTTCCTCAGAGAAGCAGGGAGGGAAGGGCTGCCTCCCTTGCAAAGTGACTCGAGCAAACGCCGCCGTGTCTCGTGTAATTGGGGGCTGTCACTGCAGAAGTCCTGTTTGCCAGGTGAATGGAAATCACAGCACTCCTGTACGTGCCTCACATCCTTTGTTCCTCTTCTCTTGAACTTGCTGGGTTGTTTGAGCCGTTTTCTGGCAGTTTTCCTGCCCTCTGAGGCCGTGCAAGAGGTAAATTCATTTTCACAGGCACCGCAGGGACACGCGGCTCTTCAGTCTGTTAATAAGCGGTTTTATTTCTCAGTCACTTTATATGCTGCTCAAAGAGATGGAAATCTAAACAAATACCAGTAATTACTGATGCACTTAGCAAATCTGAATTGGATTCCTCGACCCAGTTGAGCAACAGACCCTCTGGCAGAAAAGCTGCCACCTGCCTGAGAGGAGTCTGTCAAACTCCTCTAATTTTTTTGATACTTATTCATTAAGGTGATGAGCAGCAACAGAGAAACCACCATCTGCCTCATCTGAATCACAGGTATCCATCAGGTTTTGGGGACAGGTCTTTGTCCACATCTTATTTCCTTGTTCCACTACTGGTGGGACTGCAAGGACCTCTCAGATGTAGAGTCTTGCCCTGCGTTGGGGGAAGTGTTAATTAGGTGTGGTAATGAGAGTAAAATAGACAACCACCAGCTAGTCCAGCTGGTTGACTGATGGTGGACATCAGCTGATGATAGTTGCCAGCTGAAGTGGTGGGAAGCGGTGGAGTCACCGTCCCTGGGAGTGTTCAAAAAACGAGCAGATGTTGCTCTTGGGGTTTAGTGGCCACGCTGGGATTCAGTCAAAGGTTGGACTTGATCTTGGAGGACTTTTGCCATGATTCTGTGATGGGAGGTTTTGTTCTGCTTCCACTTATGTTGCATGAGTGGAAGGAGGCTGATCATCTCCACTAGCAGTGAAATGACAAAGAAAATCAGGTTATTAACTGTAAGGAGCAGCTCATGTTCTCTGCTCGTGAGGGGAGGTGTGAGCAGGCCGTGTTTGCTGTCTCCTGGGCTGGGTGTGTGAGGGTGAGGAGTTGGATTTGCCTGGTTGTTAATGTGGGGTGGGCACTGTGTCTGTGCTTCTTTCCAGTACGGTGATTATGATCCCAATGTCCACAAGAGAGGCTTCCTGGCACAAGAGGAGTTGCTTCCAAAGCGGGTAAGGAGCTCAGAGGAGTCGGTGTCCAAGCTGCCTTCAGGTTGGACGTGGTGCTGGGACTTACCTTGGGTTTCTTCTGGCTTGCTGGCTGAGAGACAGGAGCAGCAGTGTGACCTGGTCTGTGTCTCCCCACACATCCCAGGTGATAAACCTGTACCAGATGACTCCAGAGATGTGGGAGGAAAGGATCACGGCCTGGTATGCGGAGCACCGGGGCAGAGCGAGGTGAGCCTGTGCTGCCCTGGTGGGTCAGGGTCACAGCCCTCCCCTGAGGAGTCACCGGGGTCTGGGGAGCTTGGGCAGGCCATAGGTGACTCTGCTGCCAGCAGGTTAATCCCAGCACTCCTCTGCTGCAGCCTCATGGAGGGCAAAGGGCTTTTCTTGGTGGCTCTGCTATCCCCTGGTCGCTGTCAGGGTCCTCCAGAGGATTCAGGAATGATGCTCGGTAAGGGCTCACCTGCCTCAGGGGGCTTTCAGGGCCAGGAGAAGAAATGGGAATTCAGACTCTATTGCTGCCTCGGGTGGCAAAATGCTCCTTTTGGGGGATAAACCTAAAGTCAGATGGATCTGAAACAGGAGCCTCCCAGCCAGAGGTTTCCTATTTATGCTGCAGGGACTGGGAGGTGGACAAAGCCAGGCTTGGAGTGCTGCATCTCACAGCCACTAAGATGCTGGTGAGTGCTGGGTGGGATTTGCTGTTGGGCTTTATTGATCCTGCCAGCAAAGACAGGATTGACCTGTGTGATAGAGACAGTCCAGGCTTTAAAGCCTGGTGAGTGCTTAGGATAAGCAGGAGCAGCCACGTCCCTCTGATCCTCCCAAACACTGTATCGCTGTTCCTGCCCGGCAGAGATGAGGCTGAGATGGAATATCTGAAGATCGCCCAGGATCTGGAGATGTACGGCGTGAACTACTTCGCCATCAGGGTGAGTGAAGCCGTGGGTCGTGTTTTCCTGCTGGTGCAGCTCTTGTGTTGGTCTCCACACCTCGAGTTGAGGGTGGGGAGCCCTGGAGAGCCGGGAGGGCTGGGAGGTGGCTGTGGCACACTGGGGAGCCCCAGCTTTGCTCTCCTGACAGCCGGTGCTGGGTCACCGCTCGGGGCTGGCTGCTGGAGGGAACAGGGTTTCGTGGCTCCTCCTCTCAGTGGGATAAAAGGGATTTCTGCTCTTTTTTTTTCCTCCTGTAGAATAAAAAGGGCACGGAACTGCTCCTTGGAGTCGATGCCTTGGGGCTTCACATTTATGACCCAGACAACAGGTTGACCCCTAAAATCTCCTTCCCGTGGAATGAGATCCGGAACATCTCGTACAGCGACAAAGAGGTATGGATGTGTCTCCTCTCCTCCCTGAGAGCAGCAAGAGCACGACTGGGATTTAAAATGATTTCTCTTGGCTTCTCTGTCTGCTGTGCTTGCTCTCAGCAGCTTAGCTAAGGGCAGCTCAGCTGCTCCAGCTGAAACCTTAATTCCAAGCCTTCCTGAAGCCTTGCAGGAGTGGGCGTGCGAGGGGTCACCTGGGAGCTGTTCTCTTCTTTGGTTTCAGAGGACGTTCCAACCCTCCATGTAATCTTTTCAAAAACCCAAAATTGCTGTTGATGTGCTTAGCCCAAATATCAGAGTTCAGAAGTTAAAACCTCTGCTTTACCGAATATATTACAGTATTTATTACTGTGGATGTACTCTGTATTATGGAATACAGGGAGATGTATTCCTGGGGAGAAGAGCTCTTGCCATCTCATTACATCATCTGGAGTGTCAGGCTGTTGGGGTTGGCATAGCAGCTGGAATCTTTTTAGGAAGTTGAGTAATTTAAGCCCAGAGTCTAAATATGGGTCTTTGGAATTGTTGGCCCCCAAACCCAGTGGAGAACAGTGGTGGAATTGGCTGTGGAGGGGGGGGTACTGAGCAGCTCAATTTTCAGTCTGAGAGAGCTGCTCAAAGAGAGCAGCTGCCTTCATGGTAAGGAAGAGAATTAACTTCTTAATTAAAAATGGTTTTCTAATCTAAACATGATATCGATCAGGGGAGCAGCTAAAGGTTTCTCATCAGCTGCGTTTATTGCATGTCTTGTGAAGTTTTATAAGCACTAAAGCCGTGCTGGAATTCTCCTCACTTGCTTGACTCCTTAAAGAGCTTCACGACTCCACAAACAGCTCAGCACTGAGTGACTTCCAAAGCTTCCCTGCCTGGGAAGCCTCCAAAATCCAGGGGCTGACCCCTCCATAGCCAGGCCTTGTCACAAGGCTGTAACAGAGCTTCCTCTGGGGATGAAAGGATGGATCCCTTCCATCAGCTCAATCATCTGTGTAATCAGATGGCCATGACAGCAGACAGGGCTAAGAGCTGGGAATGACAGCTCTGGACACCACAGAGGGGTTTATCCCTCCTCACAAAGACTGACTGTTTATGTGGAGCTGAAATTCCTCTCCTGCCTTATTCCTGCTGCTGCTCCAAGTGACTGGTTCTGCCGGAGCCCGAATTCAGGGACATCCGTGCACGTCTGCCTGGGTGAAAACCTTAAAGGGTTGGCTCTTAAACTGCCAAAGCCAAGCAGTGCCAGGACAAGCTCTTTGAACCCTGTGCAGGCAGGGCAGTGCATGACAAACCTCCCTGTGCTAATGGACACACTCTGCCTGCTCCAGCTCCTCAGCCCTTATCCCTGTGCTGTGGGGGGGGAGATGGAACATGCACGTGTCTCCTGACAAGTGCCGTGTTGCAGAGCACTCCATCTCTTCAAGTGCCCTTTTGAGGCCCCTCTCTACCCAGGGTTGTCTTCCTGAATCCCTCCAGGCTGTTGATGCCACCTCTGTCCTCTTGAGGGACCCGCTGTGGGAGAGCTTTTGGAGAGGGGAATCCCAGGCCCTGGGTAGAGCTGTTTGCTTGGCACCCAGAGTGTAAATACAAGTTAGAGCCGGGGAATAACGTTTGGAATTGTGGAGAAGGCTCGTGACACAAGTGAGTTCTGGAGAAGAAAATGCATGGAAAATCCTTTCAGGGAGCTCTTGCGAGGTGGCAGCAGGAAGGGCAGCAGCTCCTTGCTGTGTTCCTAATGCAGCTCTCCTGCCCTTTTAACCGCCTGGCAGGAGGGTGGAGGCAGGTGGGAGTCGGGCTTTACTCCCAGGGAAAAAGGGACAGGATGAGATCAAACAGCTTCAAGCTGCACCAGGGGAGGTTTAGGTTGGATATTAGGTGATGCCTGCTCAGTTGGTGCTTAGAAAAAAATCCAGGAGCCGTTAGTTGGGGTGAGATAAGAAAGGGTTTAATTGTGCCAAGGCAAGAGATGGTAAAGGACGCGCGCGCCAGGCTGTGCCCGAGATGTTACATTTATAACAACATCTGGCCAATCCCAAGTGTGTCCACCCTCTGACTTTTGGCCTGGTCCACCCCCTGGCCCGCCTCCTGGAATTGGGTCAGGGGGCTTTTTGGGACCCTCTCTTCATCATCCTTCATCATCTTCGGGGTACAGAGAGCAGAGTCACCCAGTTCCTTGACTCTGTCCTGCAGTTTAGGCCAAGATACAAGTGTTCTCCAAACAAGACAGGCTTTTCTTGACTAAGAGACTAAACATTTTCTACTGGATATGGGAGTAGGGTTGACATGGGGGTTATGGAATGGGGTGAGAGGATTAAGGAATGTATAAACCAAGGGGTGCTAGGGGAGGAGGGAGAAAGGAGTGTTTCTAAAATCTACTTCTATTACCTATAAAACTTATAAGGTAGAAAAATAAGAAAACCATTGGGGTTTAAGGCATCAAGGGAAAACCTCTTCACTGGAAGATTGGTCAGATGGTGGAGTCACCATCCCTGGAACTGTTCAGAAAACCTGTGGGTGTGACACTTGAGGACGTGGTTTAATGGTGGTGCTGTTTGACAGTTGGACTTGATAATCTGAAAGGTCTTTTCCATCCTTAACAACTCTGTGGTTCAGTGAATCCATCAAGCAGCTGAGCTGGTTCTTCCTCCCTTTGGAAGCACCCTGAGTTCCTGCTGGGGATTCTCCCAGGAGAGCAGCACCTTGCCCTGTGTCCCTGCCCACCTCTGCAGGGTGCTCTGCAGAGGACACGGGCTCCTGTGGCTCCCACGTTTTTCCAGGGGGAGGAACAGTTGTCTCCTTGGCTGCTTTTGCTGCGAGTCCTCTCTCTTGGCTGGGAGCCACAGGGCTCTGAGCTGTGCGTGTCTGACCCTGCCGGCCTCCTCCGAGCCAGAGCTCTCCGGGAGAATTTTATAGCTGCCTTTTTATTAAATGCACCACTCTCTGATAACTCTCTCCCTCTTTATTTTTTCCTTTTCAGTTTACGATTAAGCCGTTGGACAAAAAGATTGATGTTTTTAAATTCAATTCATCAAAGCTGCGTGTGAATAAGCTGGTAAGTGTGCAGACAGTCATTTTTACTGCCTGCAGCACTGGGTTCTGCAGAGAGTGTGAGACAACGAGCTTTTGGGGCTTTTCCTTCGAGAGGGAGCTGCTGGAGCTGGGAGGGGGTGTAGCAGTTACTGCTCCCTCTAGGAATTAAGGGGGAGTGTCAAGTCAAGCTCCTTCACAGAATCTCTCCCCGCTCCCCTGTTTTTGTGCTCCCTTTCTGAGCTCTTGGGTTACAGCTGACTTGGTACAACGTGGTCATCACCCCCAGCTTTCCTCAGATTCTCTTTCTTCCCTGTGGAGCTTTTCCATCCTCCCTGTGTCGTAGCTCTCCCTGTTACCAGAGTCCTGGCTTTTCCCAGACTGGTCCCCTCTGAGGACACTCTCCTTGTACAAGGATGGCGGGGGCTACACTGGGTTCAGCATCCATGCTGGAGACCAGCTTTAGCTGCTGTTCTGGGTGTGGATCCATTAAGTCACACAGGGATCTTTGCTGTCCTGGTTGGAGGTTGTCCTGTGCTTCTCGTGGGGCTTCCTCACAAAGGCCTCATTCCCTGCACTCACCAGGTTCACTGTGCTGAAACTCCTCTCACTCCAGAGAAGTCGTTTGAGGCTTGGGAAATGTCATTTGTCACTTGGGTTGTGGCTGCCCCATCCCTGGAAGCGTCCAAAGCCAGGTTGGACGGGGCTTGGAGCAACCTGGGCTAGTGGAAGGTGTCCCTGCCCAGGGCAGGAGAGTGGTATGGGATGATCTTTAAGGTTCCCTCCAACCCAAACCATTTTAGGATTCTATGAAATGGAAGAAGGGTGTGTGAATCAGTCCTTTAGAAAAGAATCTGAGTTTAGCACTCTATTTTTATTGCCAAAATAAGCTTTCACTCCTCTGTGTGCCCACTCTGTGCTAACCCTCCTCTGGCACTGCCACCTCCCTTCCCTTACCAGAGGGAACTGCACTGGTGCTCAGAACCCCTCAGCAAAGGTATCTGAAGATGTCCAAGGAAGTTTTTGATAAGCCTTCTGTTTTTCCAAGATGAAAAGTGGTTTTCCTCCTTCTAATTTATTTTTTTAATCTCAGTGCTTTCAACATGCAGCTAGGAGGAGGCACAAGTTCATCTTGAACCTAAAGAAGGGGCTTAGTGAGAACCAGGGAACCAGGCAGAGCTGGAGAAGTTCTTATTTCATTATTTGGCCTCTTGCCTTTTTAGGGTGGGTATAAAACACGCCAGAGCTGTGCTGTGCTGGAGGCACAGAAAATTGGTCTCTGCAGAGAGCTGCTACCCAGGAGCCGGTGTTTGGTGTGGGACTTGGCTCCCTGCCCCTCCCGAGAGCTCGCAGGGTTTGAGAGCAGTGGGTGGAAGCACTAACAAGCACCAAATCAAAGCAATTCTAGTGTTTCTGTGTGTCAAGAATACAAACCACCTCCTCGCCATCACGTGTGTACAGCTGTTTCTCTCCGCTCTTCACCCCTGACTGGAACAGATCCTGCAGCTGTGCATCGGGAACCACGACCTCTTCATGAGGAGGAGGAAGGCAGACTCCTTGGAGGTCCAGCAGATGAAAGCACAGGCCAGGGAGGAGAAGGCCAGGAAGCAGGTGAGCCACATCTCCCATAACCACTGAGCCAAAATCAGGAATGCAGATGAACTCGGGAAGAAATGGTCTCTGGAATGACGTCAAAGCACCTTCGAGGGAAGGTCCAGCTGGACATTTTTTGGTAGCCTGCTCCCAGCTCAGCAGTCATTCTCAGCTTGGCTCTGCAGGTTGATGGCCCCCTGAGTCCATCCCCTCACCTGGGACCAAAACGAAGCGGCCGGGAGGGAGAAGCTGCTCTGGGTGTCTACAAGTGTTTTCCTGCCGGAAAAACTGGGGAGGTCGCTTGTACTTCAAGCAGGGGCTGTGAGGGGGAGCCGAGCTCTTCGCCTCCCACATTCCCTAATTGCAGGGTGATGGAATGCACACACCATGCTGGGGTGTGCAGCCTGCATGTTAATTCCGTGCCGGGCTCCTCTCTGAGCCGCGGGTCACGGCGGAGGCAGCGGCGTGTGGCCGACGAGCAGAGATCAGCAAATTGAATTGTATGAATCATTGTTTTCTGCTCGTGGACCTTCTCTACTCACTGAAACCCACACAGCTAATCTGGGCACTGGTGCTCGGAATATAAATGGCCCTGTAGGCAGTGAAGCCAATACATGGGAGCGGGAGAAACGGGAGCAGGAGAAACCAGGAGGGTCTGGTGCTCACAGGGCTGATACGGTGTTGGGTGTGAGCGTGTCCACAGAGGTGCTTGTGTGGTGTTGAGCTGCTCAGCCTGGAGCCTGGAGATGGGATGTGCCTTGTTCTTCAGGCACCTCCTGAGGTGCTGGGGTCGGTGTTGAGCTGCTCAGCTGATCTGGAGATGGGATGTGCCTTGTCTTGAAGGCACCTCCTGAGGTGCTGGGGTCGGTGTTGAGCTGCTCAGCTGATCTGGAGATGGGATGTGCCTTGTCCTTCAGGCAGCTCCGAGAGCAGTTCTCCCTCCTGTAGCTTGTGGGGTGGCAGGAGGGGGCAGGATATGAGTCACTACAAGGGTAACCTGGCCAGCTCCTCTGGGGAGGAGGAGCTTCTTGCTTCCCACGGGGATTCCTCTGGTCAGTAAGAACTTGACTTTATAGAATCATGAAGGTTGGAAAAGCCCTCTAAGATCACCAAGTGGGACCGTTAGTGCAGCACCAGGGAAGTGGTGGAGTCACCATCCCTGGAAGTGTTCAGAAGTGGATGTGACACAGTGGTTCTGGGCTATGGTTGGACTTGATCTTACAGGGCTTTTCCAACCTTCATGATTCCAAGAGTCTTTAGGTGTTCCAGTCTTGTGGGTTTTTGATGTATTTGGGTAACTCCAGCAAGACCTGAGATCCTGTGCTTATCTGGGCTCCTGGGAGAGTTGAGGAAGCAGCAACTTAATGCTTCACATGAGCTCCCAAATCCAGAGCACGTGGGCTCCATGGAAAGGTCAGGCTCCTGCTTGGGCTGGCTGCCCTCTCCCGAGCCAGCCACCATCTCCCTGCTTCCTCCTCCCTCCCACAGTTGCTAACTGGTTCCAGATAATCCTTTTATACCAGGAATTCTTAATGGAAGTCCCGAGCGGGATGCAGATTATAATGATAATTAATGAGGGGAACCTTTAATGGAAGGCAGCAGAACGGTTGGAGCAGTGGGCGTCCCGTTCTCGGAGCACAGCTGGGCTCCAAGGAGCAGAGAAATGTGGCTTGTCACACTTCCTTCCCTTATTAAACCCAGCAGGTCTCCTGTCCTGGCTGTGGCGTGGATATTTATAATGCCCATCTCTGCGGGACTGGAGGGATTAAACTCGGCGTGTTAATTAGCCCGATGGCTCCCTTGGGTGCTGGGCTGGTGGAGAGGCAGTGCTTGGGCACAGCAACACTTCTGGGAAGAGCTGGCAGACTCTGGTGGCTCAGATCTTCCCCTGGTGGAGAAGAGCGGCTGTTTCTTGGAAGCTGAGCTGGAGGGAGAGGGTTTATTGTGTGCAGGAGTTGCCAGGGGTGGTTGCTCTCTGTGTGACCTCCTTGGAGAAGTGGAAGGGAAGGTTGCAGCGTGCTGGCTTGGATGGCTGAGCAAAGGGTCCTTCAGCCTCCTGCCCCGGGCTGGGCCTGTGTTGGATGTGTGGAAGGTGCCCTCGGGCTGCCCTTCAAATCAAATCGCTTTCCCTGCTTCAGGCAAACCCAAACCCTTGAGCCCAGCCCTGCAGTGAGAAACTCCAGACATGGCTTGGACCCCGCTTGTCAGGGTCTGCCCTGTGACTCGGCCTAGGGCACTGTCAGGGGACATCATCACCTGCCAGGTGTGGCCACACTGTGGGTGACAGCCTGGGCAGAGGATGGGAATTGTCTCTGGAATGGCACTTTTCAAGGGAGCAGGGAGCATCAAACAGCCTGCCCAGGGCAGTGGTGGAATCACCATCCCTGGAAGTGTTCAGAAGACGTGTGGATGTGGCACTGGGGGATGTGGTGGCCTTGGCTGTGCTGGGGGAGTGGTTTGATTCCATGATGTTGGAGGCCTTTTCCAACCAAAGTGATTCCATGATTCTGTTCTATGATCAGGTCACCCCAATCCAGGGACATTCCCCATGTCCATAAGCAGAGAGGAGGCAGCAGCACAGCCCTGTGCTCTTTCCCCCACCCGTGACCCTTTCTCATCCATGGAAAGCCTTCCTAACGTGTGTTGTTCTCCTCACTTTCTCCAATCTCTTCTTCCCAGATGGAACGGCAGCGCCTGGCACGGGAGAAGCAAATGAGAGAAGAGGCTGAGAGGACCAGGGATGAGCTGGAGAGGAGGTTGATGCAGTTAAAGGAGGAGGCAACAATGGCCAACGAGGCTCTGGTAGGTCCCTGGGAGGCTGTTTCCCGAGGCACTGCAGCTGCTCCTCACTCTTCCCACTGTGGAAGTGTTTCTGGAAGTGCACTGTGACTGTGGCTGCTCCCAAACTGCTGCCAGTGCACAGTGAGCAGGAGGCTGGATGGAGCTATTCCATCCTGCTGGGCTGCTTGGGAGGAGCACAAAGAGGATGATTTGGGACAGAGCCTGGCACCGTGCAGGCCTTGGCAGCAGGCTGGCACGGACGGGAGGGATTCTATGGAGCGTGTCGGCAGCTCCCGGCCCTGCCCTGGGGGCTGGGAGCACATTTGGGGGGACACAGAGTGCAATAAAAGGCTTCATGTGCCCGCATTGGCAGATGAGGTCCGAGGAGACAGCAGACCTGCTGGCAGAGAAGGCCCAGATCACGGAGGAGGAGGCCAAGCTGCTGGCGCAGAAGGCGGCGGAGGCCGAGCAGGAGATGCAGCGGATCAAGGCCACGGCCATCCGGACCGAGGAGGAGAAGCGGCTGATGGAGCAGAAGGTGCTGGAGGCTGAGATGTTGGCTCTGAAAATGGCCGAGGAGTCGGAGAGGAGGTCAGAGGGTACAACCTTCCAGCTGCCTCTGCTTGGCTTCCCACCCCCTTCTGCCTTAGCTGGGAGGGGCTCCTGTCTGGAGTTATCCCTTTGATGGGACAGGAGGAGCTCCTGCCTGGAGTTATCCCTCCGATGGGACAGGAGGAGCTCCTGCCTGGAGTTATCCCTCCAATGGGACGGGAGGAGCTCCTGCCTGGAGTTATCCCTCCAATGGGACAGGAGGAGCTCCTGCCTGGAGTTATCCCTCCAATGGGATGGGAGGAGCTCCTGCCTGGAGTTATCCCTCCAGTGGTGTGCAGGGAGCCCTCGGCCTCCCTCACAGCAAATAGCCCCGTGTCCCAGCCTATTCCCCTCTCCAGCTCTGCTTTTGGGTGCTTTCTGCAGCCCTCCCCTGCCTTCCCCGAAGTCTTTGACACCATTCATAGCACCTGGGGTTGGTTTTTCCCTTGGATGGTAGATCTCCATTCCTTATTCTCTCTTTATTCCTCTACTTGCCTCTCAGTTGTTCAGTTCTCCTTCCCAGCCATGAGCTCTGTTCCAGGTTAGCCTTGAGCTTTCCCCAGCTCTTGGAATCTTTGCTCCTTGTTAAAACCTGAGCCCGGGTCCCACGGTGCATTTGGTAGTGAGCAAGTAAAAGATCAGTCTTGTTTCCTTCCAACTGATTACTCTTTTCCCTGTGAGAGCCTGCCTGGTGCCAGCCCTTCTGCTTGGATGAGCACTGCCCTTGTCTTTCTCTTCCTGCCTTGGTCTCTGTTGTGTGAAGCCTCCACTCAATCTCAGTCCAGCAGAGCAAACGTCCTTCCCTCCTCTGGCTTTTTCCTTCTGGGGGCTCCATAAACCTCGAGGGTAAATACTGGTTCTAGAATTGCTGTCTTAGAACCCTTCCCAGCCCTCAGCCTCGCTCACTGATGCTCGCACAGAGCCTGTTTCAGAGCTGCCCTTCCATGGCTTGGATTTGGGTCCCACAGAGTCAGAGGTTCTGCCATTTCCCCTCCTCAAATGGTTTCTTTGTTCAGGTCTCACTGCGGGACAAATCCCAGCCAATTCCACACCTGCACTGTGATCCTGCTTCTCCATCTGCTCGTTCCTCTCAGCTCCAGTGTGATATTTGCTGTTTGCTGCTTGTCTTTGCAGGGCAAAGGAGGCAGATCAGCTCAAGCAGGACCTTCAGGAGGCTCGTGAGTCGGAGCGGAGAGCGAAGCAGAAGCTCCTGGAGATCACCAGCAAGTCGTCCTACACAGTAAGAGAGATCTGGATTGTATTCCCCAATTCCCAGCCCCTAAACGTGCCCTCCTCCACAGCCTGGAGGCTGTGGAATTCCTCGGATATCCATCTCCAGATCTAAGAATTCTCCATCCCATCCATGGAGGGGCTGAGCTGTCTCAGTGCTGCTCAGGAACCCTGAGCAGTCCTTGCCCTTTTCATCCCGGCGCCTCATCCAGCACGACATCACTTTGCTCTTTTTTTGTTTCCCACCCACCTCTTGCTACGAGAGCAAAGGAGCTGCTGCTGAAATTAAAGCAGCAAATTTTAAACCAATTTAAACAGCCACGTCAGAGCTGTGCTTTGCCAGCACGTGTGGAGAGCACCAGCTCAGCAATAGCCTTTAAAATAGGGTTAAGTGTGTCCTTATTCTTGTTAGGTGGGATAAACATTGTTCAGAACCTGTTAAATTCATCCTTTGGGCATAAACTGGACCTTTATGTGCTGGAAAAAAACTTCCTCGAAGAGAGATTATTCCATAATTGCCCATTAAGAGGATTTCACACCTTCCTCCCAAGCATCTGGTCCTGGTTCCTGCCGGGCGGAAACGCCAGACTAAGTGACCATTGTTCTGATCTGTCTGGCAGTTCCTTTCCTCTGCTTCCCTAATTGTACCTGCAGACCCCATCAGGTGCCCCCTCCCTGCAGCTCACACCTGCCAGAGCTGCTGCCTGGCTGGCTTGGGAAAAGGGAATCGCTCGGCAGCATCAGGAATAGGCTCGACAGACGTATGTGGGAGTTACAGACCTGCCAGCACTGAGGGTTGGATTTGTACCTGCAGGCTCCTTCCCCCTGCTCTGGAAACTTTAGAGGAGCAGATTGGAGAGGGATTGAGATGAAGCAACTTTTCATCCCAATTCTCTGGAGTTCCCTGCAGGAATATTTGGAAGCTGTTAAAAATAAGGGTGATGGGAAATAATCAGGTGCTCTCGGCTACGGGACACTCAGTCAAGGAAGTGCTGGATAAAGCCCAGCTTTGGAGTGCTCCATATTTAACAATTCACTGGGAATATGGGATGCACCAGCTCTTTAATTCTGGGTTTAACTTTGCACAGGGAGGGGTGTCCTCACTGGAATTCTGCTATGTGGCTGCACCAACCCAGCGTGGAATTTGAGCAGCTCTTGCACATCCACGTTCCCTCGTGTTGCTGTGTTCATCCTTCATCAAACCAGCAGAGCCCCTGCCCAAATCCCGGTGCTGGGGAGCAGCTGGGTGGCTCTGCTCCTGCCTCATTAGTGGGAATGTTGTGGGATTGCTTGGAGCTCAGCTCCACCCCTCCAGCTGCATCTGCCTGGAGGCAGCTCACGCAGAACTGTCGCTTCCAGGGACATGGAGCTGTGTCCTCTCCCTTCCGTGAAGAGCCTTGGCCTTCCAGACTGGCTGCCAGTGCCAGGAGGGAAGGGACATGCTTTTATCCTCTCCTCATTTGGGTGTCAGGGTCCCCTTGTGCAGCTGCTGCTCCTCCTGCCCCTCTCCCTGTGCCGTGTTGCTCAGACTCCAGGCCTGTTGTTTTCCAAGGTCAGGAGGAGGCTGGTGTGACCAGCATGTCCTTATCCAGGTAACAACACCTTGCTGGGCTCTTCCATCCCCTATTACACCTCCCTGGATTGGGGTGAGCCTCCTCCCCTGCCAGAACATGGAGGGAACCTGTTTTGAAAGCTGGTTTTGGAAATTTGTGTCCCTCAGGTAGATGGCAGCTCTGCCACACGGTGCAGGATTCCAGCTCCTCCATCCCTTAAGGAGGGTGTAACATTGGGTTTGTTCTTTTCCATGAGCCCAGACTTCTGCTGTGATGTCCCCTGGCACTGGGAGCTGAGCAGGACTTCCCTTGGTGGGGAACAAGAGCAGGAGAGGAAGGGGGGAGTGGATGGATATAGAATCATTTAGGTTGGAAAAGACCTTTAAGAGATCGAGTCCAACCATTAACTCTGTGCTGCAGCAAAGGCAAGAAGCAGTTAAATATATGTATTTTTTAACTTTCCAGTCTCCAACCCTAGTTCTTTAAAGCTTGTTTCAGTGTCTCTTTAGTCCTTGGAGCCCAGGCTGCGTTTATGATGTCACTGGTGGGTGATGCATGAGAAATAAGAGGTGGATCTGAGTCTCAGGCCGTCAGGGCTTGGAGAACAATTCATTCCTTACGGACTTGGCGGCGGCTCTTCGGCTCCTTCACTGCCCTTCAGGTGCCACTTCTGGCCAGAGAAAGGCAGTCATCCCTCTTCTGATCCCCTGGAAGCAGTGAGTGGCTGTTCTGGGCTTTCCCAAATTCTGGAGCAGCGCAGTGGCAGCAACAGGAGATCTCCCTGCGGGGGAAACCTCCTGCCTCGCTCTGTGCCTCCCCCAGATCCACTGTCTCGCTCTGTATTCCAGAGGGACCAGAGGGATGACTGCTGTCAGCCCGGTGCTTGCCTTTATTAACAGCAGGAAATTGCTGTAATGCAGTAACAGGGTTATGCAGTTTGTTCCAGGTGAGGAAACACATACGGGAAAGGATCCGTGTCCCCTTTATCACCACATGGCCCCTTGGATTAAAAATCCCTGCACCTGCTGCAAGAGCTGCCCAGGGTAACTGCAGATGGCAGGGAATGTGCAGCAGGGATCTGCCCCCTCAGGAGAGATCCCCTGCAGAGCTGCTCCAGCCCTGGGAACAGCACAGGGAGGACGTGGAGCTGCTGGAGAGAGTCCAGAGGAGGCCACGGAGATGCTCCCAGGGCTGGAGCCCCTCTGCTCTGGAGCCAGGCTGGGAGAGCTGGGGGGGTTCACCTGGAGAAGAGAAGGCTCCAAGGAGATCTGAGAGCCTCTTCCAGGGCCTAAAGGGGCTCCAGGAGAGCTGGAGAGGATTGGGGACAAGGGATGGAGGGACAGGACACAGGGAATGGCTTCCCACTGCCAGAGGGCAGGGATAGATGGGAGATTGGGAAGGAATTGTTCCCTGTGAGGGTGGGGAGGCCCTGGCACAGGTTGCCCAGAGAAGCTGTGGCTGCCTCTGCATCCCTGGAAGTGTCCCAGGCCAGGTTGGACGGGGCTTGGAGCAGCCTGGGCTAGTGGAAGGTGTCCCTGCCCATGGTGGGTGGTGGCACTGGATGGGCTTTAAGGTCCCTTCCCACCCAAACCATTCCATGATTATTAAATGCTTTGCTCCACATATCAAGCCTGTGCCTTTGAGAGCCCTCAACCTGCTCTTTCTTTGCTCTTTCCTTATTCTTCCTCCCTCCTGCTGCTCTTGGACTTCTCCACCGTTCTTCCCTTGCTCCCTGACAGAGTGGTGCCGAGGGAAGGGAAGTGGCTGTAGCAACCCTGACAAATTGTCTCCAAACTTAATGGCTGCAGCACCTGAAATTCATGCTCAACTCTTACTGCTGCTGTTTGTGGGGTTTTAAAAACAAAACTCAACAAGCTTGTGCTGAAACAAAACCAAGCTAAAGGTCGTTTGAAGGCCAGCAGGCTCTGATGCTCCTGGCTCCCTGCACAGCGGGGACGGGAGAGCCTCACGTGGGAAGGGCTTTGGGAACACCTGTGTGCTTTACGGGGAAGGGACTTGAATGTCAATGGGATGCAAGTATTTAAATCAGTTAAGTGCTTTGGCAGACCTGTCCCCTTCCCTCCGAGACTGGAATTTAGGGGCTGAGCTGTCCCTTCCAGCACCAGCTCCAGAATTAATGTGCTTGTGTTCCGTTCTAGCAGGGGAGTAAGGAATTGAGTTTCCTTGTCATGTGGGTCTTAACTCACCTGGAATTCTCCAGCCAGGCCAAGTGCAGTTTTAGGTGCTGCCTTGTTTATGTTTGTACCAGGTGTTTGTGTTCCAGCTCTGCAGGTGGATGAAATGTTGTCCCTTTAAGGTTTGTCCAGGGAAAGCGAGCTGGGAACGAGCCCTGGCTGTTTGTGAATTCCAGGCTGGTGGTGAGGGAAGAGCCAGGTTATTGTGCAGAGTAAATCTGTCACCCCAGTGCTAGCAGGTCTTGTTGAAGCACACCTAGCTGCAAACAGTGCCTGGAGGATCCCAAGAAGGAGAAAGGAGGGAAGGAAAGAAGCAGCTGAAGCTCAAGGGGTCGTTTGTTGGGGCAGGTACCCAGCAGTGCCATTCCATGGTGTGGCACCTTGTTTTCATTACAGGAACCCCTTAAAGCAAGAAGAAGCATCCAGCAGGGAGGTGTGGGACCTTTTGGGTGCTGGGTTTCTCACATCCCAAAAGGAGGGCTAAGCAGGCTGGCAGCAGCTGTGACTCAGCCCCACCTGATGCCGCTGTGCCACCCTTGACGTGTGCCCTGTTTGCCACCTCATCTGACGTTCCTCAGGAGCAGAGCGATGACTCCATCAGGCTTCTCCTCTCCTCCTAATGAGCCCATTTATTAGAGGTGTGACAGAGTTTTTGACTGAGGGAAAGAAGGGTCGTTTTGGTTTAATGGGAAGATAAAATCAGTGTGTGTCAGTGGGGGTGTCACAGCATTTCGCAGGAGGAGGAAAGTACCAGATCCTTGCTCAGGTGGGATAGGAGTGATTCCCTGTGTTACTTCAGCATTTCCAACTGGATCTAGCAGTTCCTAAACACCTGGAACTGTAGATTGCTGAGAAGGTAAAAATGTGCTGGTGTATCTCCACGGCCCTTGCTGGAATGGTATCCCTGGGGTCACGTTGGTCTTTGCTTTGGGGAGCAGTGGAGTGCAGGACTCTGCTGTCACACGGGGTCCTGCATTGCCCCTGTTCACAGCTTGAACTTTATCAGTCTGATTTAATGGTAAATAGCTGTCAGATGACTCCCAAGTGGCACAGCAGTGATAAAAGCTCGATTTTACCAAGTTTTGTCAATAGGTTTTGAAGGCAGGTGGTGTTTTGTCTCCTCTTTATTACTGCAAAGAACCAAGGTCCCAGAGGATCAATAGCTCTGAACTGAGGAGCAAATTGGGAATGGAGCAAGGGAATCTCCAGGCTGATCTGGTGCTTGGGACACTGGGTTTGTGTTGCTGTGATTTGACCTCTGCTGTAGCAACATTTGTGTGGCCCGAGGTGATTAATTTGTGCTCTCTCTTCAGCAGTCCATGAACTCCAGTACGACAGCGCTGCCCGCAGACCTGCCAAGCTTCAACCTCATCAGTGAGAGCCTGTCCTTTGACTTCAAGGACACGGACATGAAGAGGCTGTCCATGGAAATCGAGAAGGAGAAGTACGTGGAATGTGTCCAGGCCAGCCCTGGGATGGGGTTTGTGCTGGACACGAGCCCGGGTGTGCCCAGGGGGGCAGGAGGCCAATGGCCCCTGGGCTGTGCCAGCCCTGCTGTGTCACAGCCCCAGGGCAGGGCCCGTCCCTGTGCTGGCACTGCTGGGGCACCTCCAGCCCTGGGGGCACTTCTGGGCCCCTCAGACAAGAGACACTGAGGGGCTGGAGCGTGTGCAGGGAAGGGAACGGAGCTGGGAAGGGGCTGGAGCAGCAGGAGGGGCTGAGGGAGCTGGGGGGGCTCAGCCTGGAGAAAAGGAGGCTCAGGGGGGACCTTCTGGCTCTGCAACTCCCTGACAGGAGGGGGGAGCTGGGGGAGGGTCGGGCTCTGCTCCCAGGGAACAAGGGACAGGAGGAGAGGGAACGGCCTCCAGCTGTGCCAGGGGAGGCTCAGGTTGGACATCAGAGATAATCCCTTCATGGAAAGGACTGTCCAGCCCTGGCACAGCTGCCCAGGACAGAGGTGGAGTCCCCATCCCTGGGGAGATTTAAAAATCCATGTGGATGTGGCACTTGGGGACATGGGTCAGTGGTGGCCTTGGCAGTGCTGGGGGATGGTTGGATCTGATCTCAGAGGGCTTTTCCAACCTTAAGGACTCTGTGATTCTCCTGGTTGACTCTGTGATTTCTCTGGTGGGGACCTGGTGTCACAGGTGTGTCTCTCCCTCCTGCTCACAGGTGAGTTCAGGCCCTGCTCCAGCCCTTTCCTCTCCTAAAGGTTTCCCTGGCTCCCGTTCAGGCTGGAATTGCCCACAGTGGTGGGAAGGGTTAGCAGCAGGCTGAGTGCTGGAGCACTGCAGTGTGTCCAGAGAACGTGAAGGCAGCGTGTGCTGAGGTCCTGCATTAGGGCCTTAACCCCTTTTTTTTGGAATCTGTGTCATGTTTATATATAACAAGTGTTCGCCAGCAAGTTTGGATGTGATTATGAGCTTTGATCTCGTGTTTTCCTGAGGGTGTGAGTGTAGCCTTCGAAATTACCAATTGAGCAGAAATCAAAGGAGATCAGATTTTAATCTCTGTAGTAATAACGTGCTTTGTTCATCGATTGGGTCAGAGATCAAAGCTGCAAGGGCTCTGCCATCCCACTCCGGCCACAGCTTCCCAAGGCTGGAATGAAACACCCCTGGATCCCAGAGGGTGCTTTATTTTGCCTCTGCTCTGTGCCCTCTCCTGTCTGAAATCACAGACCCCTGTGCTGGAGACAGAGATTAAAAACTTTTCCTAAAGCCAGAAGGAAAGAGATAGAAGCTGAAAATAACAGGATAATTCCTGGTTCTGTACCCAGGTTCCTAACTAGGTCATCCTGCTTCTCCTAAGCGGGGAGAGCTGGCTCTGCCAAGTGCTGAAAGCAATAGGATGCTTTTCCTGACTTCTCCAGGGCTGTTTCCTTTCCCTGGGTGCTGAGACAAACCTCACTACAAATTCTGGCACTCCAGAGTGTTCCTGTTACTCTGCTGTCCCTCAGACCTGGCTCAGGGGCTTCAATCCCAGTTAAAAGGCTCATGGTGGGATTTTTTTCCAGTTGTTATTTCACCGTGGAAGGCAGTTCAGGCTGAGTCTTTGCAAATGGGTTGTTTTTTTTCCCTTTCTTTCTGTTTTTTGGGAGACTTTCTCTCTCCTGGGGACGCTGTGTGTCTACCAGATACCTGATATTTTGGGGACAGCACTTGCACCCACACAGTTGACAAGCTAAATCCCTCTAAAACATGACAAGTCGGTACATCAGGGTCCTTCCTCACTGGGAAGACTGGTGGGTTTGAGTTGGGGAGCTGGTTTGGGAGAGGGTGCAGGGGAGTGGAGCTTTCCTGAGTAGCTGCTTAAACACTGTGTGGTGTCAGCCTGTGTTGGGGGGCAGCTTCACTTGGAAATTAGGAGGCTTAAAATACCACCCAGCAGCTCCAGCTTGGGTTTAATTTTGTGTAATAATGCAATTTACAGTTTTATTGTTGGGTTGGCTGTCTGGGTCTTCTTTAATAAGGAACAAATAATTGCTTGCAGTAGTTCACTGTGTGCTATAAACTGATATTATCAGTCCCACGGGCTGGAAATGACAAAGAAAAGGTGTTTCCGTTATAATTCCGTTATCAGGTGTCGTGTCACAGGTGGTCAGCACTAACCCGGGGCTGTTTGTGTGTGTTAGGGTGGAGTACATGGAGAAAAGCAAACACCTCCAGGAGCAGCTGAACGAGCTGAAGACAGAAATCGAGGCACTGAAGCTCAAGGAGAGGGAGACAGCCCTGGACATATTGCACAACGAGAACGCCAGCAGAGGCAACAGCAAGCACAACACTATTAAAAAGGTATCTGAGGGCTCCAGTTTGTATCTCCCCTGATGAAACCCCTTAAAACAACCCCCCAAATCACCCTGCCCTGTGGGTTAGCTTTGGCACAACCTGTGATAATAAAATCGGAGAATCTAGGTTTCCTTCCCCAGCTGTTTAGCTTTGGACAGAGAATTCCAGCTTCTGGTGGTCCTGGCTTACACGTGTCCCGACCCAGCCTGGTCTCTGCAGCACTGTGGGGAGGGATGGGAAGGTCTCCAGGGCTGGAGGTCTTGCTGAACCTGTGCAGGGATGTTGTTGGAAGGTTTCTGCTACACCAGTGAACAGGAAAAGCCTTCTGTGCCTGTTGCAGCCATTCCCTACAAGCTTTGAGCTTGGAGGATAACGAGGGCAGAACCACTCCTGACCTACGGGCCTCTCTTTTAATCTCTCTTGAGAAACCTGTAGCGCAGCTTCAGTCACTAACACAAAGCCTTTGCTGGCAGGGGTGAGACCTCTGCCCCTGTGCTGGGGACCTGCCTCCAGAAATGAGGGACTTCAGCCAAAAACTGAGGCTGGGCTGCATCTGCTGGCCCAGGGGTCACACCCGAAGGCTCACAACACCCCCCCTCCTTTATTCCTACATCCCAGCTTTTTCCTTCGGCTCTTCCAAGTGGGCTCTGTAGTGAGGGGCTGGGGGCACATCCTTGATGGTCAGCCCCACTCACCCTGCAAAGGCTTTTCCCCTGCAAAAGCTTTTCCTGGCTGGCTTTCTGTCCTGAGGAAGGATTTGAAAACCCACATGGCACGGGATGCAGGCTGTGGTAACAACTCCAGGTTGTAAAAACAAAGCCTTCTCTCTTTACTACTCCCAGCCAAGAGTTATGTCTGAAAGGATTTGGAAATACCAGCTCTTGCTGACTTTCATGGCTGGGGGTTTGTGATCACTGAATTGGGGCAGGAAAATGAATCTAGCAGGGCTCACTCTCCGTTTTCCTCGTGCTGGCCCGGAGCTATTCAGGTTCCTGTCACACCAGAGCAGAGAATATAAAAATCTTCACAGCCCCTTTTGTCATTTTAGAATCTGAAGGCGTTCCTGCTCCCAGTAGGTTTGGGCAGGATTTGTCTCTGTGTTCTGAGTCCTTGGTTTAAACAGAAGCTGCTAAATTTTCACTTCTGACAGAGAGCAGTTCATAGAGAGCTGATGGTCCCATTTGTCTCCCTTAAAGAGGGTGGCTGGGCAGTCATTCCCGTGGCTGTCAGGGCTGTCATGGTGCTGTCACCCTGCCTTCCTTTGAAGTTGGAGCCTCATCCTGTCCCCTCCCTGCCGGGGGGAGCTCAGGCCATGCCGGCTGCTGCATCTCAGCACGGGAGCAAAGGTTCCCAAATAATGGTCTATTAGTGGAGCACATCAGAGTGGAATTACAGCCTCCCTCTGTTCCTGGCCCCGGGGGGTCAGCAGGGCTTTTGTCTTTGCCACTGTGAAGGCAAGGAAAGCACACAGGGAATGGGATGGCAGTGCAGCAACCCTTGGATAGCCCCAACCCTCTGCCTCACCTGGCGGGTGCTGAGCAGCTCCAGCCCTGGGGGCAGGCAGAGTGCAGAGCTGTGCCCCCACTCCTTCCACACGGGATCACTCTTTGTTGTTGTTGTTGTTTATTTTGCTGGTTTAGCCTCAAGCCCAGGGCAGAAGACCTATCTGCATTTGAGAATTCCAAGTAGGTTATTCCAAGGTACTCTCTGTGGGGGTGATGGGGCCTGGCTGTGACACTAACCCGTGCATGAGCTTGCCTGCCCCTCCCCTGCGGCGGGACCGGCTCCCCGCGGTCACCAGCATGTCCAGGCAGCCCTGCCCGGCTCTCCCTCCCTCGGGAGCATTCCCAGCCTCCCTGCCTTTGTTCTTACACCTGATCCTCCGTGCTGGGAAGCGTCTTTCTTGGCAGAAGTTGAGTTGGCAACACCAGTGGTGGGGGGGTAGTGCAGGTAGAGACACTTAAATAATTCAGCATTCCTGTTTTTGCGCCGCTGCCGGGGGTTGGGAATCTATCGGAGGCGCAGGGCAGCCTTTGAAGATTGCTTTAATGAAGTAAACCAGCACCTTCCCCCTTGTTTGCTGCAGAAAGAAATTCAGGACGTAGGAAAAAAAAAAAAAAAACAACAAACCCAAACAACCAACCAAACCCCATCAACTCTGCTGCCAAAACTGTCAGAACAGGCTAAAAATGCGCAGCTCCGTCTTGGAGCGGAGCAGCACGTGGATGCTCTGCCTGTTGGAGGAGCAGCCCGGGAAGATAAAGCAGAGGATTGAGGACAACTGGTGTCTGCAGGTGGCTCTGGGACCAGGCTGTGCCTGGGGATTGTCCAGGGGGGCTGTGCTGGAGGTGTCACCACCAGACCTGGGGACACATCTGTCCTCCAGCCCAGGGGCTTCTGCTCCATTAATTCCATGTCTCTTCTTCCCGGAGCCTGCTTTCCTCCAAGGATTTGCCCTCGATCCACAGGTTGTGTGAGGGCACAGCATCCACTCCCTCCTTCAGGAGGATGAGTTTGAGAAGCTTTTAAGCTTTTCTGCTCTTCCCTCGAGCGTGGTTCTGGCACACCCTGGCTTTGGATGTGGGGATGGAGGGACAGGACAAGGGGGATTGGCTTCCCACTGCCAGAGGGAAGGGTTGGATGGGAGATTGGGAAGGAATTTCTGGCTTCGAGAGTGGTGAGGCCCTGGCACAGGTTGCCCAGAGAAGCTGTGGCTGCCCCTGGATCCCTGGCAGTGTCCAAGGCCAGGTTTGGAGTTGATGGCACTAAGGGAGGAGGCATCGAGGGTCCTGGGATAGAGGCACTCACAGTGACAGGTGGCAAAGCTGGTGGGAAGTGCTTTTGGAAACGACAGAGCAAATTCCCAGCAGTTCTGGAGCTTGGGAGCAGAGGCAGGGGATGCTTTACCCAGAAATGATCGGCACAGGTTTGTGCTGTTCCCGACAGGACCAGCCCTTCCAGGGGCTGTAAATCCCTGCTTGTGCCAGCTCTGGGGGCTGCAGGTGTTCCCAAGGGGCTGGAAAAAGAGGTGATCCTGCAGCTCTGGACCCCCTTGGGGGAGGTGTTGGATATCTCAGGGAAAGCTGGCCATGGATGGAACCCACTGTCCCTCCCTGTCTGGCTTGAGGAACTCCACAGCAGGTGAATTCGGAGTGAAATCCACTTGTGGGCTCAACATGAGGAGGTGAAATGAAGCCCTGGCAGTTTGTGGGAAGACGGTTCCAGCAGCTGGGAGCGGTGCAGTGCCTGGGAGGAGCCCCCCTAATGAAAGCAGCTGCACAGCGAGGCTGCAGTGTGACCTCTGGGGTTTGTTGCCTGCCTTTGAAGACGCCCGCGAAGCTTTTCATGTTTAATTACGTGGTTAACATGCTAATCCCTTTTTATGAGCTCTGTGGGCACAGCACAAGCACCTCATCGGGAAGCTGCTCTCCCTTCTCCGAGCGCTCCCCGCCGTGGGCTGGAGCTGTGGCTCCAGCTGGCTCGGATTCAGGAGGGTTTGTCACTTAGGCTGTGGCAGAGGGTGAAAAACCCACTTCTTCCTCGTATCCTCTGCTGCAGGAAAGCTCCCAGGACAGGCTGCTAGCACACAATCAGGTCTTTGATTCCAGTTGCTTTCTTCTTGCATAGTCATGCTTATTTACTGGGATTTAAGCCCTTTGAAGTATCCAGGCAAGGAGCAAATCTCCACGCCTGTTCCCAGACAAGCGGCTTTGTCGTTGAGCCTCTGGCCCTTCCACTGCCAGGCCTGGCCTCTCCTGCCAGGCTCTCACGTGGCTCCCGGCCCTGCCCAGGCACAGCAGCTCCGGGACTGGAGCTCCCTCCTGGGGCAGCACTTCTGGGGATCATGTGGATCCTGCTGGCTCCTGTCCTGGCTCTGATCCTGGTTGTGGTGTTTGGGTGATGGGCATCAGGGAGATGCTGCCAGGGCTGGAGCCCCTCTGGAGCCAGGCTGGGAGAGCTGGGGGGGTTCACCTGGAGAAGAGAAGGCTCCAGGGAGAGCTGAGAGCCCCTTCCAGGGCCTAAAGGGGCTCCAGGAGAGCTGGAGAGGGACTGGGGACAAGGGATGGAGGGACAGGACACAGGGAATGGCTTCCCACTGCCAGAGGGCAGGGAGAGATGGGAGATAGGGAAGGAATTCCTGGCTGTGAGGGTGGGGAGGCCCTGGCACAGGTTGCCCAGAGAAGCTGTGGCTGCCCCTGGATCCCTGGAAGTGTCCAAGGCCAGGTTGGATGGGGCTTGGAGCAACCTGGGCTAGTGGAAGGTGTCCCTGCCAATGGCAAGGGGAGGAACTGGATGATTTTAAAGGTCCCTTCCAACCCAACCCATTCCATGATTCTGTGATTCCATGAATGCAGGATTTTCTCCTGTCATTGGGGCACTTGGGGTTGGATGAGCTGCCCCAAATCTGCTCAGTTGGGGGTTTCTCCATCACAAGCAGTCGGGTTCCACCACCTTCCTACAGGCACAGCATCTCCTCCTCGGGTTTAGGGGAAGAGCAGCTCCCAGCTGGAAGCACAGGAGGGTGAGCAAGGCAGAGCCCAGGGGATTTGTCTTCCCTCCTGCCACCTTGGGGCTGTGCTCTGTCCTTGTGAGGACACTGGTGAGTTAGTGATGGCCCTGCTGGCTGACTCTCTGTCACACAGACAGAATGTGCCACCCCCAAATGTCATGAGGCTCCTTCATCATCTGGACAGGCAGAAGGTTTTTGGGAGGCTGGTGCCAGGGCAGACACCTTCCCTCTCCCTGTTTTCCTGGGAGCTGTGTGCTGAGGATCACTGACACCTGGCCCTCAAGGACTTCACAAGTCTTGGGGGGGTCTCTGTCGTCTCCTGGGGACTCATTTACTGTGGAACTCTGCCCCTCTGGATCAGCAGATTTCCCTGTGTGAAATGGGTCTGTTTTGCTCCAGTGTTTGGTGAGGAGAAGGAGGATGTTGTTGTGCCCCTGGAGCCTCATCCAGCACAGGGAAGGGACCAGCACAGGGAATGCTCTGGGAAAGGCAAAAGAAGGAAGCCTGGGTGGGACAGAGCAGGCTGAGCTGCCCATGGGTGGGTCCATCCCTCCCTGTGGATCCCAGGACAGGGATGAGGTGCTGTTCAGTCTCCTGCAGAGCTGTGTAATCCAGTCCCACCAGGAAAGGGAAGGCTGTGTGCTGCAGAGGGGACACAGCACCATCAAGGGACTTCCAGGAGCAGCAGCACTGGTGTTTCCCATTGCCCTGGGAGCTGTGAGGTTGGAGAGGATGAGTGAGGATCCCACCTTCTCACCCTGCCTGGCACCTGTCTGGGGTGCAGGTGAGAGCCAGGAGACACCAGCTGAGCAGAGCAGCTCTGGCAACACATTTTCCAAGTGCAGGAGGAGATGGAGGCTCATCCCACGTGGGTCTTGCCCCCCCCCATGTGTGAGAGGCCACATCCCTTCCAAGTTCGTTTTCCTTTGGGTTCTCCTCGGAGCCGGGAAGCGAAGCTCCCAGGCAGTTAAACTGGGACACAGGCAGCCTCCTTTCCTTGTTTACAGGGAACGGGAGGAAAGTAGGAAACGTCAGGGCTATCAGCTATTTCTGTGGCAGCCTTTGAAAAGCGTTTCCTTCACACGGAGCGTCATCGTCTCCTTTCAAACGGGCTCATCAAAGCGTCGAGGGCTGGGGGACAGTTGTGCTCGGGAGACAAGGAACGGCAGCGTGGGAGGGAGCCGGGAGCCGGGAGGTGGGGACTGGGAAGGGGGTGGGGAGGGAAAAACGGGGAGAGTTGTGGAATCGGAGGGTTTGGGTTCGAAAGTAAAAGTGGGAATTGAGAAGTCCAGCTGGCCGGTGGGACTGGGGAGTGGGCAGGGCTGGAGAGAAAGGCACCAGGGCGGCGAGTGGGGAGTAAATCAGCGGCACTGGGTGATGGCTCAGCAAGGAATGTGGATCTCCTTCCCACCAGCAGGAAGACATCCCACATCCCGGCACCGCATGGTGCCCCTGGAGGGGTGACCCCCTCCTCCAGCCCGGCCAGGCTGCAGGATAAACAAGGACACCCAAGGAAATGAGCCATATTAAACCTTTGTCGGCGGAGGCCTGGGGGCAGGTTGATGTGATTTGCAGCCCCTTCCCCTGCCCGTCGGGAGGGTCCCAGCTCTGGGGGGCTCCGGGGGTCCCTCTGTTGGGTTTTCCCAGCCCCCAGAAGTTGTGTGCCTGCAGTTATTGGGTTACCTGCTCCAAACCACCACTGCCTGCGAGGCACTTATTGGGTTGCTTTGGTTTGTTTGTTTTTCCTAAATCAAATCAGTCCGGCAGTGCTGGGTAACAGCAGGCTCAGAGGAGCCCCAGCACAGGAATGCAGGGAGTGGGACTCTTCCCTTCCTCACATCTTGATTCATTCCAGCTCTGGCCGCTTAATTGCGCTGCCTCCTCTCTCCCTCTAAATTTTCCTTGATGGCTCTGGTAGAGCATCGGGAGCCCACCCTCCCTCCTGCAGGAAGGAGATTATCATAATACTGCTTGTAAATCAATTTTTTTCTTCCTTTTCTCCACACTGACGAGAATGTAACTCCCTCTTAATCACCCTGCACAGCGTTACGCTACGGGGAGGGATATTTATTTCCCCTTGCCTGGCCAGGAAAAGGGGATGCAGAGGCTGTGGAGAGTTTTTGGAGGTGCTGGAGGCCTTTCCCCCCATGGACTGTGGAGAGGCCGGCACAGGGTGATGCTCTCCTACTTGCTTTCATGTCCTAAAAAAAAAAAAAATAGGAGGAAAACTGGTTGTTCCGTGCGTGAGGGAGTGGGATTTCCCTGCACAGAGCTCCCCTCGCCCACCGGCGCTGCCGGCTGGGATGAGTCAGGCTGCCCCAGGAGCTCCCCCGGGCTCTTCCCATCTTCCCCCAGCGCATCCCTCGGGTCCGGATGGGAGCAAGGACAGCCCTGCCTCTGCTCCACAGCCAGGAAAACAACAATGAAAGAAAGAAAAAAAGGAGAGGGAGCGTTTTCCCTCCAGGCACAGCAGAGCATCTCCGGTGCAGAGTCCGTGTGCAGTCAGGAGCAGCCCTGATTCCCTCTCTGCTGATTCCCGTGCCTGGATGCAGTTGGATGTGAGGAGGCAGCTGCCTGGAGCTGCTGGGCTGATCCTGGTCCCTGTTGGAAGGGACCTTAAAGCTCATCTCATCCCACTCCCTGCCGTGGGCAGGGACACCTTCCACTAGCCCAGGTTGCTCCAGCCTGGCCTTGGACACTTCCAGGGATCCAGGGGCAGCCACAGCTTCTCTGGGCAAACCTGTGCCAGGGCCTCCCCACCCTCCCAGGGATGAATCCCTGTGATCTGTGCCTTTCTGGCCACTGCTGGGATCCCGTGATCCACAGGGCATGGCCCTCTTGGGATGTCTGTGCTCACACCTTTCCACGGGACCCCATCAAGATCCATCTTTGCTCCCACTCCCTGTATGCCCAGAGCTGGGCTGCTCTTCCCGTGCCTCAGTTCCCCTGGATAGGTAACAGAAGTACCACTGAGCATGTTGGGAGCCTTGGAATGTCACGGGTGAAAGCACCAGGTGAAGGAGCAGGGCTGGATCTCTCCTTTCTCCTTGTGCCTGGATATCCTGGAGCTCTGCCTCCGCCTGCTTCCCAAAGCTGGGAGCTGAGGCAGGCACAGCTTTGGGCTCAGGACCTCAAAAGCACGTGGGGGGTTAATGGAGAGCTGTAGCCATAGGCAGAGCAGGCTGGAAATATCGGATTCCTTGATAAGCCTGAGGGGAACATCTTCCCTCTGCTCCATGAGCAGTTGGAGCTGGAGCCGGCTCAGTTCTTTCCTCCAGCTGGGTTTGCTGGGGGGGATCTCCTCTCGCTGGGATTTAATGGAGTGAACTCCTGTGGGCTGGGGGAGGGTGGGAGGCTCTGCATCCCCAGCCAGGCTACAGAAGGGCCTTGGGAAGGAGATGGATGGCAGGTGGATCATAGAATCATGGAATGGTTTGGGTGGGTTGGGACCTCAAAGCTCATCCCATCCCAATCCCTGGCATGAGCAGGGACACCTCCCACTAGCCCAGGTTGCTCCAAGCCCCGTCCAACCTGGCCTTGGACACTTCCAGGGATTCAGGGGCAGCCACAGCTTCTCTGGGAAACCTGGGCCAGGGCCTCCCCACCCTCACAGCCAACAATTCCTTCCCAATCTCCCATCTCTCCCTGCCCTCTGGCAGTGGGAAGCCATTCCCTGTGTCCTATCCCTCCAGGTCCTTGTCCCCAGTCCCTCTCCAGCTCTCCTGGAGCCCCTTTAGGCCCTGGAACACTTCCAGGGATGGGCATTCCTGTGGGATGGCCCCATCAGAGGCTCTGGCAGCAGCCTGGGGCTCTCCACTTGTTTTTTTTCCCTTTTCCAGACTTAGGCAAAGTGCTGCCCATGGCACACAGCCCCTATCCCACCTCTGTCCCAGCTCTGGAGGGGACACTGGAGCAGCTGAGGGATGCTGAGGAGGAGGAGGAGAACCAGCTCTGGCCCGGGAGCTGCTGCCAACAAAGATTCTTAAGCCCCTGCAGAAATTTCCTCTGCAAGACAGATCCTTTTTTTTCCAAGTGGCATTAGAGCTGTGAAGGAATTACTGAGGAAAGGCCGTGGGGGAGAAGCAGGGAGGGGGGGAAGCGCCTGACGGCTCCGTTGAGGGGCTTAACTCACTGGAAGGTGATCCCAGGATTCCTGTTTCAGCAAAACCGGCATTCCCAGTGGAAGCACCGTGCTTAATCCAGCTGAAAGGAAGCCTTGGCAATTAGCCTGCTGCTTTGGCAAACTCCTGGTGATCCAGCAGCTGGCTGGGAGGTGGCACTTCCCCCGGCACACTCCGTTGGGTGGTTGTCTGTAAATCCCGGGATTTCTTCCTCTTTCATCTCCTTTGGCCCGTTAGCAAATGGGCTCCCGGCTCCTCCGTGGGGTGTTATTTTTGGGATCGCCTTGCTATTGCTGCAGGAAAGCTTTCCAAGGGTTTCCAAGTCCTTCAGGGCCTTGGCTGCAAGGACAGTCCTGCAAGCGAGGGCTCTGCGGCTCCAGTGGGATGGAGGGAGCGGGACAGGGAGGAGATCCTGGGATGCTGGAGTGGCTGCATGGACCACACCAGGCACACGTGGTGGGATGGGGTTGGAAGTGAGCAGGGACAGAGGATGGTCCCTGTTTGGTGACAGGGACACGTGTCCAGGGGCTGTTGGAGCCGTGGGTTTGGAGACGAGTGTGGTTCTCCCTCAGCTCGTGGATGGTTCTCCTCCGGCTTCCCAAGATCCCTGTGTGCTCCCCCACCACCAGGAGCCCCAGGACTGGCTCCTTTGATCCAGCCTCCCGTGTATCCCACATCCTGGAAGCCTCAGCCACGCTAATGACCTTGATGTACCCTTTGTCCCCCCTGCCCCGCTTGGCCCTCGGGCTGTGCTTGCTGTGGTGGGGGCTGCACGACCTGGGCTCCCGCGGCACCCCGGCTCCGCCCTCCCTGCTGTTCCCAGAGGGATACAGGCAGCGGCTCCCTCCTGCCCAGCCCGGGGCCCCCCCGGGGGTGAAGCTGGACCGGGAACCCCCCCTCACCTGGCTCTGCTCTCTTCCAGCTCACCCTGCAGAGCACCAAGTCCCGCGTGGCCTTCTTCGAGGAGCTCTAGGAGGTGTCCGGCCGCTCCGCACCGCTGCTGCTTCCCGACGGCTCCCGGAGCCTGGCCCGGGGCCGGGGGGTCCCCGCGGGGCCGGGGGGGCTGGGCACCACCCCGGGCCCCCTGGGTGCTCCAGCCCCTGCACCCCACCAGCCCCAGGGCTGCCCACGGACTGGGTGATGTTCTCTAGCTTAGTGTCCCTTCAGCCTCCCCCCTCACACTCTGTTTTCCTGGGGTTTTCCAGCTTTTCTCTTACTTTTTTCTAGCACAGCTTCTAGGCTCGGCCCTTCAGGCTTTTCCCCAGTGCCAGGGTAGGGGCTGGGGCTGTTGTTGTGCCCCCCCAGCCTGGCAGCCAGCAGAGGAGCGTGCCCAAGGCTCTCCCTGGCAGGGATGACATCCCTCTGGATTGCCTTCTCCTGCTGGCCCTGGAGCTCCATGTTTCAGCCTGGAGCCCTGTGTGCCTGCTCTGAAGCCCCTTGTGCCAGCCCAGAGCTCCGTGTGCCAGCCTGGAGCCCTGTGACCTCTGGGGTCCCATGTGCTGGTCCTGGAGCCTCATGTGGTGGCCTGGAGTTGTGTGTGCCAGCCTGGAGTTGTGTGTGCTGGCCCTGGAGCCTCCCGTGCCAGCTCTGGGGTCCCATGAGCCGGCCCTGGAGTTCCATGTGCCGGTCCCAAGAGCCCTGATCCAGCCCTGGAGCCCCGTGTGCCTGTTCCAAGCCCCGTGTGCCAGCCTGGAGCCCTCCCGAGCCGGGAGCTCCATTAGGACGCCGAGCATGTTCCAGTGGAGAGCTGTAAATCAGGGCCGGCTCTCCCAGCGCCCGCCGGGGTGGGAGGCAGGAGCGGGATGACAGGGACCTGGGCCTGTGGGAATCCGGGCGGCTGCTTCCCGGGGGAGAGGAGGTGGGAGGAAGGTCTCCTCCTCCTTTTCCTCCTCCTTTTCCTCCTCCCCCTCCCTGCCAGGAATGTGGAGCGGGAGAACAGCTAGTGCCAACCAAATGAAACATTTTTCCTGCAAACTGTGACAAACCCGGACAGCTTCGGGCCGGGGGGCTGCGGGCTGGGCTTTCCCTGAGTGCCTGGATCCAGCCCCTCCGATCCCCGCCCCGGGAATGCCGCTATCCCGGGCTGAGCCCGGGGCTGCCCGCTCCTGCCTGTCCCGCCGCGGGTGCCTTCGCTCTGACCCCCCCGCGGGGGGAACAGGGATGCCCTGACCTTCCCTTCCTGCTTCCGTCCCAAATCCCGCCCGGCTGGAATCCTCCTTCCAGCCGCGACTTCCCTTCCAGCAGAGCCGGTGCTGCCCCGGGGATCCCCCAGATCCCCTCGGGACCCCCCAACTCCTCCCTCCCGCAGCCTCACCTGACCCACAGCCCCCCCCGGAGGCTCAGCTCGGGGCTTGGCGTGGCGTAACTCCCATCCCAACCCCTTTTTATTTAAAACCTGGGATCGATTCCTTGCCCGTGGCTGCAGTTCGGATGGCTGTGGCCCGGCACGGCCGCATTCCCACTCTCTGGACTGTTGTACTCCCAAGGAATAGCTGTTTTCTCCTGTTTTAATAAAAATTCACAGCACTAGGAGGGGAGCTGGGGTTTCTTTGCTCTTTTTTTCTTCGGGAAAAACCTGAGTCCTTGGGAGGGGTTAATGGGAAGCACAGCTGGGGTCCCTCCGGCAGCTCCCACGGGATCGGGATGGGTTCTCCCTCCCTATCATTCCAGGGATCCCGCTGTTCCTGGTCAGTCCCTTCCATCCCTCCTTCAGGGAGGAGAGATTTGGGGTGCCCGGCGGGGCTGAGCCCTGCCTTTGCCATTCCTGGGGCTCTGCCGATGCTTCCTGATCCCGTCCTGCCTGGAATAAAGGATGCACTGCACTGACCTCAATTTTATCGTTAATCACGGATGAAACCGGCCCTGCCCAACACTCCGAGCCCACCAAGGCCCGACCCCGGGGCTGTTCCCGGCCCCTGCTCCCTCTGGGATCGGGGATGGATGCGCTCTTTATCCGCTCTCCGGCGGCAAATCCCAGGAGATTCACGGGAGCTTCTGACCGGGGCTCGTCCCCAGCGCCACGGGGGACTGGAGGGGATTTCCTCCATTTTCCTTGTTTTAAGGAGGGCTGAGGGAGGTGGGATGGGATTTTGGCAGAGGGATGCCGGTGGGATACCCGCGGGATTTCGGGATGGCTGGAGGCAGCGGAGGAGGGACACGGAGGGTGACCTGAATTCCCACATGGCCACTGATGACAGGAATGCAACTGGTGCTTCCTGCCCTGCCTGCATCCCAAAATGAGCCAAAAGGCTTTTTCTAGGAGTCCCTAACTGGGACAGGAGCACAGGGGAATGTACTGGGAATGTACAGGGGATGGATGGACTGTGGATGGATGTGCAGGGATGGATGCACTGGGTTTGATGTGCAGGGTTTGGATGTGCAGGGGATGGAAGTGCAGGGATGGATGCACTGGGATGGATGTGCAGATGGATGCGCAGGAATGGATGCAGTGGGATGGATGTGCAGGGATGGAAGTGCAGGGGATTGATGGACTGTGGATGG
>NW_020898040.1:120062-124396 GCF_003984885.1 Neopelma chrysocephalum
CAGGGATGGAAGTGCAGGTGGATGTGCACAGGGATGGATGTGCAGGGTTTGGATGGACTGTGGATGGATGTACAGATGGATGTGCAGGGATGGATGCACTGGGTTGGATGTGCAGAGATGGATGTGAAGGGTTTGGATGTGCAGATGGATGTGAAGGGGATGGATGTTCTGAGGATGGATGTGCAGGGGTGACATGTACAGGGATGGATGGACTGTGGAGGAATGTGCAGGGATGGACGTGCAGGGATGGATGTACAGGGATGGACGTGCAGGGATGGACGCACTGGGTGCAGCCGGGAATGGATCCAGCATGGGGGGGGTCTCCTCCTGCCCTCTGGCATGGGGATCCCCACTGCTCCAAGAGGCCCTGCACGCTCAGCCTTGCACACTCAGAACCTTGCACACTCAGAACCTTGCACACTCACAGCCCCACACATCTGTGGGGTGTGTGCACAGCCAAGGAATTGTGCACTCGCAGCCTTGAGTGTGGGCAGGATTGTCCAGATTGTACAGTCACAGCCTTGCACGCCTGCAGCCTGTAACTCCAACAGTCCTGCACACCCACAGCATCACACACCTGCACACTCAGCCTTGCACACTCAGCGCTTCACACACTCACAGCCTCACGTTCCCAGCCTTGCACACTCACAGCTTTGCACTTACAGCTTTGCACACACAGCCTTGCACACTCACAGCCTTGCACACTCACAGCTTTGCACACTCACAGCATTGCCCCTCCCACCTGCAGCCCAGTGCCCACTCCCCCCCCTGCCCTCCCTGGTGCATCCCGGACCATTCCTCTTCTTCCAAAGGAAATTTCATCCTGTTTTTTTTCCCTTTTTCCCAGATGAACCCTCCAGGAGCCGTGGCAGTGGGTGTGGGTTGGTGGGAGCTGACTTTGCTCGAGGAAAAGAAACCACCAACTGGCCTTTGCCATGTGCCTCTCCCAGCACCTTCCCCTGCCACGCGTTCCTGGGGAAGGAAATCGGGGATTTGGCCAACCCCAGGCAGCACCCGAGGGCTTTGGCAGCAGTTCTCCACTTTGGGGTCCCCAAAACCTCCTCTACTCACATTTGTTTCACTTCCCAACCGTTAAATACTCTCAAAAAATAGAATAAACCACCAAGAGCTGGGGGAGAAGCGTTGCCCATGGGAGGGGGTCACTGCTGGCACCAGGGCAGAGGGGACACAGGGTGACCTGGGGGTGGCCAGGCCAGGGCCAGCAGCCCTGGAGGGGGGTCATGGTGCTGGTCCAGAGCCCACCCAAAATGTGCACGGCTTTAGCTGGCAACTCCTGTGGGAAAAGAGCTTGGAAGGGGCAGAGGGGATGGGTGGGGACACCGAGGCAGGGATGGCACTGGCACAACTGTCCAGCTCCAGCTGCCAACCGCTGGTGTCCCCCACCCATGGGTGCTGCTCCACAGCCCCACTGCCCCCCTGCACCCCGGGGGGCTGCCCCGGCCCCGGGTGCCTCGGGTGGGCGAAATGGGGGATAGGGGGGAAAAGAAGACCTTGGCAAAGCCCCAGAGAGGGCTGGGGGGACTCCTGCACATGTGTGTGTGCCCGAGGGAAGGGTGTTTGCATGGCACGGTGGCTCCTGGCACGGGCTGGAACCAGGAGGACCAGAGCACCCCTGGGCCGTGGGTGGCTCTGCAGGGTCACCCTCTGCCCACCAGCAACACGGTGGGGATTAGGGGAGCAGCCCCGGGGACACCCCAGCCCTGCCCTCGGGCTCCCCGGGGTGCTCGGGGCACCCAGCGGGTGTGTGGCTCCCCTGCAGTGACAGGGGCAGTGCTGCTCCCGGGGATCCGAGCCAGCCGGATCCTGCTCTTTTCCAACGGTGTCTTGAGGACATGGGGACCTGGTTCCTTCCTCTCTGACAGCTGCCAGCCCGGCGCTGTCCCCGCCATCCTCATCCATCCCCATCCATCCTCATCCATCCCCATCCATCCCCATCCGTCCCCATCCATCCTCACCCATCCCCGCCGGCTCGGGCTGACGGCACTGCCAGCTGCGTCCCTCTACCTTTGTCTTCCAGGGAGGAAAAGGGGGAAGAAAATGACTTTAGGAGGGAGGAGGGAGGGGAGGGGCAGCCCTGGCAGGGGATGGCACCCAGGGCCACCTGCTCCCTGCAGAGACCTGGCAAACTCGCTGCTCTGTGTGGGTTAACTGGGGACTCATCGCACGAGGAAATCAGAGCTTGGGAGCCCTGGCTGGGACCAGAGGTGCCCGTTCAGCCCCAGGAAGGGATAATATATGGATGCTGTGGGATCAGAAACACGTGGAGCGGAGGGGGAGTTGCTGGAGCCGAGTGGGGGGTGTTGGGTGAGGTGTGATGGGGTGTGGGACCGTGTGTGTGGGGGTGGGGTCTTGGTGGGGTGCAGGGCACTGTGAGGGGGTGCCAGACCACCCCATGGGGTGTAGAGCACACGTGGGGTGCAGGACCCTGTAATGGGGTGCAGGACCTTGTGAAGGGGTACAGAACCACGTGTTGGGGTGCAGGATCACCCCAGGGGCTGCAGGAGCACATGGTGGAGCACAGGACCATGGGATGAAGTGCAGGAGCATGGAATGGGGTGCAGGACCATGGGATGGTGTGTAGGACCATGGGATGGAGTGCAGGAGCATGGAATGGGGTGCAGGACCATGGGATGGTGTGTAGGACCATGGAATGGGGTGTAGGACCATGGGATGGGGTGTAGGACCATGGAATGGGGTGTAGGACCATGGGATGGATTGCAGGACTATGGAATGGGGTGCAGGACCATAGGATGGGCTGCAGGACCATGGGATGGGGTGCAGGACCATGGGATGGGGTGCAGGATCATGAAATGGGGTGCAGGACCATGAAATGGGGTGCAGGACCATGGGATGGGGTGCAGGACCGTGAAATGGGGTGCAGGACCATGGGATGGGGTGCAGGACCATGGGATGGATTGCAGGACTATGAAATGGGGTGCAGGACAATGGACTGGGATGCAGTCCCAGGGGATGGGGTGCAGGACCATGGGATGGGCTGCAGGACCATGGGATGGGCTGCAGGACCATGGAATAGGGTTTAGGACCATAGGATGGGCTGCAGGACCATGGGATGGGGTGCAGGGCCATGGAGTAGGGTGCAGGACCTTGTGATGGGGTGCAGTCCCAGGGGATGGGGTGCAGCACTGCCCTGGGGCCGGATCCAGAGCAGGAATGCTGGAGTCCCACTCCCATCACCTTCTCCTGCTCAGCCATGGGAACACAGGGCACTGTCACAGCCCTGCTGGGATGTGCCTGCTGCCAGCCTGATGTCACATGGCCTGGGCATCCTGGCACCAGGTGCCTTTGGGACCTGTTATCCTGGCACT
Organism: Neopelma chrysocephalum; assembly: GCF_003984885.1. NCBI lineage: Eukaryota > Metazoa > Chordata > Aves > Passeriformes > Pipridae > Neopelma > Neopelma chrysocephalum. The sequence goes on from NW_020898040.1 coordinate 123,410, forward strand.
GGGCACCACCAGATCTCGGCATCACGACACTGGGCACCACTGGATCCTGGCATCACAGGGCATCCCACTGCCAGGGTCACAGCACCCTGGAAAGATGGAGCTGATGTCACCACTTGTCACAGTGCACCAGCAGTGGGGTGGGACCAGAGCCTGGACTGTCACAGCCCTGTTCTGGAGGCAAAACTCCTTGCAGGAGCCATCACCTTTCCCTTTGGAAAAGCAGATCCCACCCGTGCTCCAGCACTCCTTCCTGGGCAGGCTGTGCCGTCCATGAGTCTGTTTTTATTCAGTTAATAAGTTTGCAAAGGTCCTTCCCTGAGGTCTCTGGGAGCTGTCTCTCCTGGTGGGAACAAGAGGAGTCACCTCTGCCCTCACCATCCCGGGCCACATCCACTTGGAGGGGTGTTAAGAACAGGCTCATCCCAATTTCTCCCATTTTCCATAAAGAAAAATCCCCCCCAAGCAGAATTCCTGCCTCCTCCCACGGAGGGGATATCCCCCCCCCCTTCAGAACCCAAATCAAACTGAGCCCTCCGAGCCTTCCCCATTCTCCCTTCCCTCCCCTCCCGCCTGGAGCTTTGCCCGGCATTTCCCCTGAAATACATCCCAGTGTGGGAACGGTCCCGGCCGTGCTGGGATGCGGCTCCCGGACCCTTCCCGGGGGTTATCTCCGCTGCCCTTCCCGGGTCTCCAGCGGGCACTGGGAGCTGGCAGCCGGCGCGGCCGCTGGGATAACCTTGTGGCTCGGAACGTTGCAGCCATCCCTCTTCTCCCATCAAGCGTTCATTTAGGAAACATTCCACTAAATACCCTTCTGACAGCGCCGGCCCCGGGAGATTGATGCCTCCGGCGCCTCCAGGGCTCGGTGCCAGCGGTGACTTTAAAATGACACCACGACACCCCGGGCCCCTCTCGGCCCCTCCCGGAGCCCCGGTGAGCAGAGGGACAGTCTGGAGGACACTGTGGCCCTGCCCACCCCCATTCCAG
>NW_020898040.1:124796-125478 GCF_003984885.1 Neopelma chrysocephalum
GGAGCCTCCACTGGGCAGAGGAGGATGTGGAGCCTGGAGGGGGATAAACAAGGAGCAGATTAATTAAAGCTCAATCAGCCCCATCCCTGTGCCAGCACCACTTCGGTCCTTTTCCTTTCCATTCCTCCAAAATTCCTGAAAAAAATAAGGACATTGGTGTCGGGATGTGAGGACTCCTGAGGACATGGAGTGAGGGCTCCTGAGAGCGAGATCCTTCCAGAGCTGCGGACAGGACACAAAATGCCAGGCCTGGATCGTGCCTCTCTCACCTCGTTAGTGGGATCAGTTAATTAGGGAAGAACCCGGGAGTGTCGGGAAGGTGCCACTGTCACTGAAGGGACGAAGGGACAGCAGGGGGAGGTGGCACTGACCTACTGGCAAGGCTGCTCTGAGCCCCGGAGAGGATAAAGGGGGAATTGTGAAAAGGATCCAGAAATAATGGAGGAATTATGAAGAGGAACATTCCCAACATCCCAGGGGTGCGGGAAAGGGGTAAATCCCCCGGCTGTGGCTGGGATTTGAAGCTGAAATCCCTGGGATTTGGGGACGCCGCTGCCTCCACCCCACCATCTCAGGACTGAGGTCGGAGATTCTCCCCCCAAAATCAGCGAGGCGAATCAGCGCGGGGGATTGTGCCAGCCTTCATCCCACGAGGATTGTCCCAGCCTTCATCCCACGAGGA
>NW_020898040.1:125488-130176 GCF_003984885.1 Neopelma chrysocephalum
CCAGCCTTCATCCCACGAGGATTGTCCCAGCCTTCATCCCACGAGGAAGAGAGGGATGTGGCCGAGCTGGGCTCCGGGGAAGCGCGGAGAGCGCTCCGAGGGTGATCCCTAATGAACAAAAACCTCATCAAGCATTCAGATGCAATTAAGCCATTTAACTCTCACTCCCCCCTCCCCGTGCCGCCCGCTCCCGCTCCATCCGCAGGGAGCAGGAGCCGGGATGACCGGCTGCCCCTCCATCCTTAGGGAATGATGCTCCCACAGGTCCCTGTTGCTGCACAGAGCGCTCCGGTGGGGATTTGAGGGGAAAAGCCCAGAAATTGGCCGTGTTATTCCTGCTGGGATTTGGGCGGTGAGAAATTAATGAGTTTCCACCCCGGGGCCTCCAGAGAATTAATTGGGAGGGAACTTCGTTAACATCGAGGAGCAAATTAAAAAAAAAGAAAAAAGGAGGAGATTTTTAATCAGGCTTTGCCTTTTTGGGTTTGTTTCTCCCCAAAAGCCACTTGTTATTCTCAGCATTCCCCCCTCAAGTGCTGGGAGCTCAACCACGGTATCAGACAGCGGAGATTCCCCGTGGGACACAGATCCCTGTGCCCCGACGCCATCCCGAGCTCCGGGGGAGGATGGAATTTTAGCAAAGTCGGGAAAATCCACCCCCAAGCCACGACCCCGCGGGAGGAAGGACCCTGCCCTGGGAGCCGAGACCCCGCAGCACCGGGAATTGCTGATCCCTGAAATCCCCCTCTCCGGAGCGCGGCCGGAGAGGGAAATTTCTCCCAGCTAAAAAACAGCTTAAAGGGGACCTCAGCTGGTTAAATCCAGCGGCGACCGCAGCGGCAGCGCTGCCGGGAAGCAGAGGTGGGATGTGGGGAGCCCCGGAGCGGGGTCCCGGTCGCTGCTCCGCCGGGAGCTGGAAGGAGCAGCGCAGGGAGGTTGGAGCTGCCCGAAAATTCCCGGCAGCGTCGGTTTGGATGAGGCTGAGCACGTGTCCGGGGCGGCTGCGGGAGGCAGGGGGCGTTCAGTGAAGGACTTGGTTGGAGCAGCAGGAGCCCCATTCCAGGATTCTGGGCGTTCTTGTGGCAGTGCCAAAACACGAGCGGCACATCTGGAGCGGGCCCAGCCGTGCCTCAGTCTCCCCGTCCCCCTGGAGCATCCCTGAGGTCCGATGAGCTCCTGGGAGGTGCCGACTGTCCCCCTTTTCTCATTCCCTCATTCCCTCAGGGCTCTGGGGACGGTGTCCTTCCTGCCCCCAGTCCCTTCCCTCCCACCTCCCACCTCCGAAGGGGCCTTTGCAGCCTCCCCGTGCCACTGTCCCACTTCCAGAGGTGCCACCCAGGCCCGGGGGACACTGTGACCCCCAGTGTCCCAGCGGGTTGGGGTCTGCTGGGACATCCCCACTCGGGAAAGGCGGACATTAGGATTTGGGAGGGGGGATGTGCCAGGCCCTGGGAGCATCCCTTCCCATGTACTGGGGCACAGGTGTGTGTCACAGGGACACAGACACCGTGGGGACGTGGCCCAGTGGGGACCTGCCCTGGTGCCTCAGCCCAACTGGGATTAATCACTGTCAGACTGAGAAATGAGGTGAAAAATGGGATCAAGGCTGGGGGGCAGTGAGGGGCAACTGGAAAAGGGGACAAGGACAGAGGGCTTTGCTCTCAGTCCCACTTCCTGCCCCTTCCATGGCTCATTTTTCCCGTGGTGTGAGAGCAGCAGGGCCGGCTGTGGGGTCCCTGCCACCCCACAGCCCCCCGGGGACCTCGGGGTGACAGTGCCCCAGGGTGGTATGTGCAGGGACTTTGTGGTGGTGACAGCCCGGGGTGCCAAGTGTGGGGACACTGGGGTGACAACTGTCCAGGCAGGGGGTGCCACATGCAGGGACCTGAGGGTGGTGACAGCCTGGGGTGGTGACATTCCCCAGGAACAGGGTGCCATGTGTTGGGACCTCAGGGTGGCGGCTGTCTGGGTGTGGGGTGCCATGTGCAGGTGATGGCACCTGGGGATGGTGACAGCCCCAGGAACCTGTCGGGGCTCTGGGATGGTGACTGCCCCTGGAGCAGGGTGCCATGTGCAGGGACCTCAGGGTGACAACTGCCCGGGCATGTGGGGACCCCGGGGTGACACCTGTGGGGACACGGGGTGCCACAGGGACCCCCAGCACCCCCCGAGCCTCCACCCGGGGCACCAGCATCTCCCACTCCCCCTCCGGGGAGGGTTGCAGGGTGGGCTGCGGCCCGGGACGCTCCCGGCTGGCCGTGCCCCCCTCACTGCCGCACTGCCCCCCCCTCACCGCCCCCCCTCCGGGGGAGGCCCCACCTCCCCCCGCCCCCAGCCCCATTTCCCGGGCGGGACCGTTCAAAACCCGCCCGGCGCCGCCGCTCCCCGGATTCCGCCGCCGCTTCCCGGGGCCGGGGCCGAGGATGCTCCTGCTGCCGGCGGCGCGGGGGGGGCGGCGGGGGCGCGGCGGGGGCTGAACCGCGGCGGCTGCGAACCCCGGCCTGCCCGGGACACTTGGCGGGGAGGACGGAGAGGAGGAGGAGGAGGGAGGAGGAAGACGAAGAGGCCGCCTTCATCCTCGGCCCCGCCATGCCGGGCCCCACCGGGGAGCGTGGCCCGGTGGCAGCGGCCCCCCGGGGGCTGTGAGCGGCCCGGGGCCGGCAGAGGCTCCCGGGCGGGCGGAGGTGGGGGGGGGGGCCCGGGCGGAGGGGGGGCCCCGAGCGGCATGGCCAGCCCCGTCCCCCCCGCCGCCGCCACCGCTTCCACCGGGATTTAACCGGGGTTTGGATGCTTTCACCTCCCGTCTCCACTTCGGGAGGGCATGTGCGCGGGGGCAGCGGGCCGCCCCCAGCGGAGCCCCCCCGCGCCCTGACCGCACGGTGAGGGGCTCCGCCGCCAGCCCCGTCCCGCCGCCGGCCCCCGAGGACGGGGAGCGGCCCCCCCTGGCCGGTGGGTACCGGGCGGGGGGCGGCGGGTGCCGGCAACTTGTGTTCAGCGCCCGGCGGTACCGACCGGGGGGACCCCCCGCCGCTCTACCCGAGGAGATTTGGGTTTAAACTTTGGGTTTTGGGGAGCCCCGAAGATGCCTTTCCACCCGGTGACGGCGGCGTTGATGTACCGGGGGATCTACACCGTCCCCAACATCCTCGCCGAGCAGCGCCCCGTGGAGATCCCCGAGGATGAGCTGGAGGGTGAGCGGGTTTGGGGGGCTGCGGGAGGGCTGGGGAGGGCTGGGGGGGGGATCGAGGATGGGGCTGCAAGGGCTGGGGGGTCGGGGGGGACGAGGGAGGCATCCCATGGGAATGTGGGGTGAGGGGGACTGGGGGAACTGGGAAGTCCATCCCGCGGGATGCGGCTGCGGAGGAGTCGGGGAGCGCGTCCCCCGGCGCCGTGGGGAGGCTGAGGGCGAGCGGGATGCGGATGGATGGATGGATGAGGAGCAGGACGAGGAGGAGGAGGAGGAGGGGAGGAAGGAAAGCTGGAAGGGGAGGCGTGCGGGGGTCCCGGGCCCCTGGTTGTGCCAATATGACACAGCAGGGACCGGCGGTGGTAGCGGGGGGCCGGACCCCCCCTCCCCGGCGTGGCGGGGTGACCCCCCTCCCCGCTGTCATAATATGACAGTGGCTGGTGGCGCGGGGGGCCCGAGGGGTGGCTGTCACCCGTGTCACCCTCCCGGGTCACGGCAGCCCCACGCAGCCCCGGTGTCAGCGGGCTCCGGCCGGGAGGAGCGGCCGGCGGGGCTCTGCCCACCCGTGCCATGAGCGGGGCCGGGCTCAGCTCGCCGCCACCAGAATGGCTTTTTCCATCCCAAAAGTTTGCCGGGGTGGCAGGACGGGCAATGGCGGCCCCCGGCTTTGGAGTGTCCCCGGGAAGCCCGCGGGAGAAGGGGCTGCAGCACCCCCGGCCCCATCGCTGCCCCCAGACCCAGCACCACGGGGGAAACTGAGGCACGGGGGGTGACCCCACACGTGTCCCCAGCACGCCTGGGGAGAGCACCCCTGGGCCCAGCACCCGGCCTGGAGCCCCCGGGGATCCCTGGAGGGAAACTGAGGCAGGAGCCACGGGACTCGGGATGAGGGGAGCCCCAAAATCCATCTGGGACCAGCACGCCCGTGTGTGTGTGTGTGTGTGTGTGTGTCACTGTGTGTGTGTGTGTGTGTGTGTCACTGTGTGTGTGTGTGTGTGTGTATGTGTGTCACTGTGTATGTGTGTGTGTGTGTGTGTGTGTGTGTGTGTGAGACTGTGTGTGTGTCACTGTGTGTGTGTCACTGTGTGTGTGTGTGTGTGTGCAGCTCTGCAGGGGGAGGGTGCACTGGTGTGCCCATTACAGCCTCACTGCAGGGGTTCCGTGTGTGGGTGTGCGTGTGTGAGTGTGTATGTGTGTGTGTCACTGTGTGTGTGTGTGTGTGTGTGTGTGTGTGTGTGTGTGTGTGTGTGTCTGTGTGTGTGTGTGTGTGTGTGTGTGTGTGTGTGTGTGTGTGTGTGTGTGTGTGTCTCTGTGTGTGTGTGTGTGTGTGTGTGTGTGTGTGTGTGTGAGACTGTGTGTGTGTCACTGTGTGTGTGTCACTGTGTGTGTGTGTGTGTGTGCAGCTCTGCAGGGGGAGTGTGCACTGGTGTGCCCATTACAGCCTCACTGCAGGGGTTCCGTGTGTGGGTGTGCGTGTGTGAGTGTGTATGTGTGTGTGTCA
>NW_020898040.1:130276-201120 GCF_003984885.1 Neopelma chrysocephalum
AACCCCTGCAGTGAGGCTGTAATGGGCACACCAGTGCACACTCCCCCTGCAGAGCTGCAGGGGTTCCGTGTGTGGGTGTGCGTGTGTGAGTGTGTATGTGTGTGTGTCACTGTGTGTGTGTGTGTGTCACTGTGTGTGTGTGTGTCACTGTGTGTGTGTGTGTCACTGTGTGCATGTGTGTGTGTGTACAAGCATCTACACCCCCCCTCACACGGCACTGTCACGCCGTGTGTGTGCTCACACATCTGTGAGTGTGTGAATGCACAGGCACGGCCTCACTGCAGGGTGGCTGTGTCAGAATGTGTGTGTGTGTGTGTGAGAGACAGGGTGTGTGTGTGAGAGGGGTGTGTGTGTGTGTGTGTGTCAGTGTGTGTGCACATGTACAGCCCAGTTGCATGGTGTGTGTGTCACTGTGTGTGTGTGTCAGTGTGTGTGTGCACATGTACAGCCCTGTTGCAGGGGGGGTGTGTATGTCACTGTGTGTGTGTTTGCTTGTGTCACTGTGTGTGTGTCAGTGTGTGTGTGTTTGTGTGTGCACATGTACAGCGTCACAGCAGGATGAGTTTGTACGCACAGCCCTGCTGCAGAGAGGGGTGTCTGTCTGTGTGTGTGTGTCTATCTGTGTGTGTGTGTCTATCTGTGTGTGTGTGTCTGTCTGTGTGCCTGTCTGTGTGTCTGTATGTGTGTGTGTGTCTGTCTGTGTGTGCATGTGTGTCTATGTGTGTCTGTGTGTCTGTGTCTGTGTGTCTGTGTCTGTGTGTCTGTGTCTGTGTGTCTGTGTGCACAAGTACAGCATCTCTGCAGCGTGGTTGTGTGTGTGTGTGTGTGTGTGTTCACAAGCACATCCGTGCAAGGTGTTGGGGGTTGTGCACATACAGTTACAGCAGCACTGCAAGGGGGTGTGGGGCACGTCCGTGCACAAGCACAGCACTGGTTGTGAGTGCACCCGTGAGTGTGTGTGTGTGTGAACACACACAAGCACAGAGCTGGTTGTGAGTGCACCCGTGTGTGTGTGTGTTTGTGTGAACAGGCACAAGCACAGCACTGCCAGGAGTGTGTCTGTGCGCACACCAGCACAGCAGCACTGCAAGGGGGTGTGTCTGGTGCATGTCTGTGCACGAGCACACTCCTGCAAGGTGTCTGTGTGTGTGTGTGTGTGTATGTGTGTGTGTGTGCACACCCCTGCAAGGTGTCTGTGTGTTTGCACACACAACCACGTCGCTGCAATGTTTTCGTGTGCACACACACAGGTACAGCATCACTGTGAGGTGGTTCTGCTTTGCACCCGTGTGTGTGCACGCACAGGAACAGTGTTAGTGCAAGGGCTGTGTGTGTGTGTGGGTGTGTGCACAAGTACACCCTTGCAAGGGGTTGGGATGTGTGTGCACAAGTGTGACATCGTTACCAGGGGTGGGTGTGTGTGCACAAGTACACCCTTGCAAGGGGTGTGTGAGTGTGTTTGCACATGCAGGCACACCCCTGCAAGGCGCTGGTGTGTGCACACACACAGGTACAGCATCACCACAGGGGCTGTGTCCGTGTGTCCGTCTGTGCACGCACAGGTCCGGTGTCACCCCCAGTTGTGCCCCAGCCCCGCTGCAGTGCAGTCTGTGTGTTCACACTGTGCCGTCTGTGTGTTCACACTCTGCTGTCTGCGTGTGTTCACACTGTGCGCTCACACTCCGTGTGTGTGTGTGCTCACACTGCTGTCTGTGTGTGTGTTCACGCTCTGCTGTCTGTGTGTGTTCACACTCTGTGTGTTCACACTCTGTGTTCACACTCTGCTGTCTGTGTGTGTGCTCACACTACTGTCTCTGTGTGTTCACACTGTGTGTCACACTGCTGTCTGTGTGTCACACTGCTGTCTGTGTGTGTTCACACTGTGCTGTCTGTGTGTGTTCACGCTGTGTGTGTTCACACTCTGTGTGCTCACACTGCTGTCTGTGTGTGCTCACACTCTGCTGTCTGTGCCCCAGGATGCCGTGGTGGCTCACCCAGCCCCGTGTGACACCCACGGGTGCTGCTGTCCCCAGGGTGTCCCTGTGGGGTGTCCCCCCAACGCCCACCCCGCGGTGCCACGCAAGCCCCAAGGTGACCCAGGAGGTGCCAGACGTGCTGCCACCTGCTGCCACCTGCCCCTCTCCCCCACAGCCTGGGGGACATCGGGGACACCCAGACACCCCTGGCGGCTTCCCGCTGGGGCAGGAGGGGCAGGGGCTGCCGGCTCAGTGGGGAGGGTCGGGGTGCCCCAGCTGGGGCCACGGTTTGGCCACTGCTGGGACATGTCCTTGCCTGTCCCCCAACACCCCGAACCGCCTGACAAGGAGCCTCCTTTGAGCTCTTTGGGATGAGCATCCTGGAAGGATGAATTTGGGGGGTGCCTGGAGCAGAGCGGGGCTGCCCAGGAGCATCCCCTGCCTGGGCAGGGACACCAACCACGGAGGGGATGAGCCATCACAGACAGGCCAAAAAACCCCTAAAACTCCCCCCAGACCCCTCAGAAGATGTCACTGATGTGCCACCATCCGGGCAGGGACGTCCCCAAGTGCTGGGGGTTGGTAATGTGACACGATGTGGGGTTTTCTTCCCAAAACCAAAGTTCTCAGCCCATTTCTCCTGCCGGGATCCTTCTACATAAATCCCTCTGGCACAGAGAAGGAACAGACACCAACATCCCGACCCAGCTTCCTGCTGTTCCCAGTACAAATTCCCTGGTCCTTCTTTTCCGTAAGCTTTGTTCCAGCTCCACATATCCCCCAAAAGAGAGCAAAGCCCAGAGAACAGCAGGAGGTGGGATGGAGCCCATGGGAACGCCTTGTGCCTCAGTGTCCCCACTGCCCTCTGAGCCTGGCACAGCAGGGATCCTCCTCCACATCCCGAGGGTTCGTTTGGAGGCAGAACCCCCCAAATCCTCCCAATTTCTCCCCACTTCTATCCCGTCCTCCTCTGCACGGGAAAAAGCTGAACACTGCGGCAATTCTGGCAAGATTTGGGATTTTTTTTGGGTGTGAAGTGCAGCACAGCTCCGGCATCAAGCCCTGGATGCCAGGATGGGGGCAAAGTCCCACCCTGAGACTGTGGGGAGGGGCACAATTCCAGCCCATAATCCCAAAATGGGGTCACAGTCCCACTCCGTGATCCTGGAACCCCCCAGGAGGTGCTGGCACACCCGGACCCCGGATCCTCAGAGATGCTCCCAGCTGGATGCTGCAGCACTGTGGGGGTCCCCCCACCCGCAGCCCCCACCCGGTGCCACCCCGAGCTCAGACACATCCAGGGAATGTGTTTTCGGGGCGGAATGCTGGATTTTTGGCTGCGGAAGGCCTGGCAGTGACAAGGGCAGGGTGGGAGACGTGAGTGGGTGACCGGAGCTGGAGCAAAGATCCGGGGTCTGTGGGGTCTCCCTGGGGGGGTCAGACCCTTCTGGGGTGTTGTGGGGGCATGTGCTGCCCTGTCCCCTGTGTGGGGACACCCAGGATGGCTGGAGGGGTGGGTGGGATGCCCGGGGGGATCTGTGGGTGCTGAGAGGGTGCAGCTGGACTCATCCCCACTCCCCCCGCAGAGATCCGGGAAGCCTTCAAGGTGTTCGACCGGGATGGCAACGGGTTCATCTCCAAGCAGGAGCTGGGCACGGCCATGCGCTCCCTGGGCTACATGCCCAACGAGGTGGAGCTGGAGGTCATCATCCAGCGCCTCGACATGGACGGTAGGACCGGGGTGGGCACAGGGTGGGCACAGGGACGGGACCCCCAGCCCCCACTCCGGTTCTCCCCATTCCCACCCCAGCACTGGGTGCTGCTGGACCCTACACGGGATGTGGGACAAGCCTGATCCAGGTGTGATCCTCATTCTGGAGCCTCCTGCTCATCCATCATCACCATCCTCACCAGGCAGCTTCGTCTGGGAGGATTTAACAATCCCGGGGTGCTTGTGGGGTCACTGAGCCTGCTGGGATCGTGGTGCCGAGGCTGGATCCTGCACCCTGGGATGGATCCTGCACCCGGGGCTGTGTCCTCAGCACTGGCCGTGCCCCTCGAGCCCTCGCTGCCACCATCACCCTGTCCCTGCCTGTGTCCCTCCCATCAGGACCTCAAAGAGCTCCTTAATTTATTGGTTTTCCTTTTCCCCCCGTTTAAAAGCCTTTCTGGCAGCGCTGCCAAGGCTCTGTTCCCCTCGTTACTCATTGTTAGTGCTGCCCTTGGAGCCCCACACCAGAGTCCCCACGGCCACAGGACATGGTCAGCATGTCCCCCCTGGGGACACGGCCACCATTGGGGGCACAGCTGGAATTGGGGTCCCAGCTGGTGTTTGCAGTCCTGGACCGTGTTGATTTTCCCCATCCAGTACTGGGGGGCTCCAGTTGACCTTGGGTGTCCCCAGGTCACATTGCAGAGGACCCAGATGGCACCGGGGGTCCCCAGATGTTTTTGGGGGTCCCCACCCAGCACTGGGGACTCCAGCCAGTGTTGGCAGTCCCAGCTGGTATCAGGGACCACAAACTTTGCTGGAGGTCCCCACCCAGTGTTGGGGTCCCTGGTTGGTTTTGGGGGTCCCCAGACAGCAGTGACAGTCCTCAGCTGGCACTGGGAGGCCTCCAGATGGCCTTGGGGTCCCACCTGGAATTGGGGTCCGGGATGATGTTGGGCTTCCCCAGCCAGCTCTGGGAGGGGGGCAGTCGACATTTGGGGTCCCCAGCTCACATTGGGGGGGCCCAGTGTGAGTCCCAGCCACACTGGGGATCCTCAGTTGGGGACCAACTTTACTGGAGGTTCCCAGCTGGTCTCGGGAGTCCCTGCCGTGGGGTCCTGGCAGGTATTGGGGGTCCCCAGCCAGTTTGGGGGGCCCGGCTGGTGAAGTCCAAGGTTCCTTAACACCAACTGCTGCTCCAGGTGGACATCTGTGACCCCTGGGTGGGATGGGGGGATCTGGGTTCTGCCTGAGCCCCCCCAAGGATCAGGGTCCCCCCAGGCTGCCCCAGGGAGGGTCCCCCCAGGCAGCGCCAAGCCCTGGCATGGGGTCTTCCCAAAAAACACCATGGCTTGGAGCAGGACCCCCCCGGGGTGGGGAGGGGACATCTGAGCACCCCCGAGCCCAGGCAGGGTGTCCCCCCCCTGCAACCCCTCTGGGGGGTGTCACACGTGCCCCTGTGTCCCACAGGTGATGGGCAGGTGGACTTTGAGGAGTTTGTGACGTTACTGGGGCCCAAACTGTCCACCTCGGGCATCCCGGAGAAGTTCCACGGCACCGACTTCGACACCGTGTTCTGGAAGGTACAGACACCCCCCACCCCCGGGGGCAGCGCCCCAGAACCCCCACCCAGAGCTCCGGGGAGCTCCGGGAAAGGGGCAGGGCTGGGGCTGGGGTCGGGCTCAAGGTGGGCTTGGGGTTGGGGTCAGGGTTAGGATGAGGGTCAAGGTTGGAATTAGGGTGAGGGTGAAGGTCAGGATCAGGCTCTGGGTCAGAGTCAAGTTTAATGTTGGTTTAAGAGCCAGGATTAGGGTTAGAGTTAGGTTTAGAGTCAAGCTCAGGCTCCAGCTTAGGTTTAAGTGTCAGGGTCAGCACTGGTTTAAGGGGTCAGGGTTAGGGTTGGGTCAGATTTGGGGTCAGGGTCAGGTTTAGGATGAGGGTTAGGGTTGGAGACAGGGTTAGGATCAGATTTAGGGTCAGAGCCAGGGTTAGGATCAGGGTTAAGGTCAGGTTTAGAGTTGGAGTCAGGATTAGGGACAGGTTTAAGATGGATATCATGGTCAGAGTCAGGCTTAGGGTTGGGGTTAGGCTGAGGGTCACGCTCAGGCTCAGACTCCAGTTTAGGGTTAGTGTAATCATTAGGATCAGGATCAGGGTCAGGGTCAGGATCAGGATCAGGGTCAGGATCAGGGTCAGGGTCAGGGTGCACCAGCCTGAGCTCTCCTGCCCCACCCCCCCATGGGCTGGTGTTTGGTGCCAACACCCACCGGGGGGTCACCAGGACACCAGACCGGGGGGATCCACCCAAAGTGCCACACCCCAGGGTGGCGGGGGAGACCCCAAAGTGCCACACCCCAGGGTGGCGGGGGAGGCCCTGGAGCCGCCCCCCCGCCGCGGGGTGACCCCATCCCCCGCAGTGTGACATGCAGAAGCTGACGGTGGATGAGCTGAAGCGGCTGCTGTACGAGACCTTCTGCGAGCACCTGTCCATGAAGGACATCGAGAACATCATCATGACAGAGGAGGAGAGTCACATGGGCACGGCCGAGGAGTGCCCCGTGGACGTGGAGAGTGAGTGCCCGGCCGGGGATGCCGAACGCCCCGGGCACCGACGGCGCGGGGCGGCACCGCTGCGGTTTGGGGAGGGTGTTTTTGGGAGTAACCCCCTGTTTTTCTCCCCCCCTCCAGCCTGCTCCAGCCAGCAGATCCGCCAGACCTGCGTGCGGAAGAGCCTCATCTGCGCCTTCGCCATCGCCTTCATCATCAGCGTGATGCTCATCGCCGCCAACCAGGTGCTGCGCAGCGGCATGAAATAGTGGGGTCACCCCGCGGCCCCGCGGCGAGCAGGAGAGAGCTATAAATATATATAAATATATATCTGTACATCCATCCGTGGCCCAGAGACGTGCCCCCCCCCCCCCCCGGGAGGGGGGCGGCGAGGGGCCGGGGGTGTCCCCGCCGTGCCGGGGCGGTGCCATCGCATGGAGACTTCGGTAACGACACCGCCGCCCCCCGAGCCCCCCTCGCCGGGCAAAAACCAACCCGTAAGTGCATGGAACGTGCATGGAGCCCCGTGTGCCCCCTCCCCGCGCCGGGGCCCGCGGCCCCCCCCCCCGCGGCGGATCCCGCCGGATACTCCGATCCAACGTTATAGCTCGTATTTATGATAAACCAAATCATCCCCTAAGCAATACACGCGCCTGAGATGGTTCCTAGAGCCGGGAGCGTTTGCATGGACTTGGCTGCCAAGGGCTGGATTTTACCCCCCCCCTCAAAGCCCACCCCTGTCCCCCCTCCCTGTGCCGTGCCTCGATTTCCCCACCTGCCCAGTGCGGGGACATTCCTGACCTCCTGCTTGATGCACTTTGAGCCGACCCCCCTTGGGAAGAGCCGGAGCGACCCCAGGCCGGGGAGCCCCGAGCCCCCCGAGCCCCCCCAGCCTGTATGTAGCACCCACCTGGGCACTGGACTGGTTCAGATTTGGGGCCGTTTCTCATTCTTTGGGGGGGGTTTGGGTTTTGGGGTGGGTTGGTTTTTCTTTTGTTCTTCCTGGTTGGTTGTTTCCGATCTGAAATAAAAGTGGGATTTCTGAAGCGCTCTGGGCTCTGGGAGCTCCTGGAGACACGGGGGGGGGAGGGATGGGGCAGGAGGGGGGTGGAAGCCATGGGAGCACCCAGGGGTGCTGCTGAGGGGGGATGAGTCCTTCTGGGAAGGGAGTGGGCGGTGGGTGAGGGATCCATGGCCTCCTGGCATCCCAAAGGGGCTGGAGCATCCCCAAACCTGGGGGCAGCCAGGACCTGGCTCCTTCCTGACAGCTCCATGTCCCCCATCCCACTCCAGCCGTGGATCCTGCTGGGGGTCCTGCCCTTTCCCAGAGGATCTGGGTGGTTTTAATCCTGATATTTCATGTTGGGTTTGATGGATGTTTCGAGCCCGTTTGCATTGACAAGGAGGACAAGCTGAAGCCCCTTCTCAAAAATGCTTTCACCCAACTTCACAGTAATTCCAGGGGAACCAGGAGCTGGCTGGGGGGCTCAGAGAGGCCCTGTGGGACCACCATCCCTGGGCTGGGCTGGGGATCCTGCCCCAAGGCTGGCATGGAGGGAACACCCCGTTACTCCTCATTTCCACCACGGAGGGGCCTGGCCCTGATGTGACCCCCCCACGCTGAAGGACATCGAGAACCACCACGGCCTCACACCTCCCTGTGCTGGGGGGGCCCATTCCCACCTAATGGATCCCCCTCTTTGCATTTTTAATGGCAAAGAGATTAAAGGAATAAATAAAACCAGAGGAAGCGCTCGGGGCTGGGGGAGAATCGGGCAAAGCTGCTGCCCCTCCCCACGGGCAGTGCCAGGGGGTTCCTCCCATGGGAACAGGGCTGGAGGAGCCCATCCCAGACCATCCCCACCTTCACATCTCTGGGACTCTGCTTGATCCCATGGGGAAAACCCATTTCCTTGCCCTGGCACAGGACTTCCCACCCTGCAGCACTGTGGGGGGACACCCTGATTTTGGGATGCCGGGAGGAATCGGCGGCGTTTTCATTGATTTGGGGGTTGGATGGAGTTATTTTTTTTTTTTAATCTTATATAATTTATCAAACAAATTGAAGCCAACGTCCAAATGAGGAATGGAAATGGGAAGTGCTCCACGGCAATGAAATCATTCCGGCTGCCTCGCAAAGTGCGGGAGGCTCCGTGTCCGTAATGAAATTTCATCCATCTCCCTGCAGAAAGTTTGGATTTTTTATGAAGTGGCATTTCCAAAGGAGCCACATGGCCTCAGAGACATATATGTACGTATATATATTTTTTCTTTTTTTTTTAACCAGGTCTATTATAGACACTGTGAACAAACAGAAGAGAAGCAAAAAGGAAACGAGGACAATTTAATTTGCCAGAAAATACAATGACATAAAAGAAACAAATTAGATAAAAGGAATGAGGCGATTCCCCCCCCCTCCAGCTCAGCGTTTCAAAGCAGCCCAATTAATTTTAACGGGAATTGGGAGAATGGATTTCTTCAGGCAGGTTTGGGGATGGCAGATCCGGCTCCGGAGCAGGCGGGACGCAGGAGGGTCCCGGCCGTGCTCCCGCTCTGCCGCAGCGGGGACGGATCACGCGGCTGCTCCGGGATAATTCAATTCAGGGAGCGCCAGGAAAAGGGAGGGAAAAAAAAGGGAATGTGCCGGGAGGGGGGGCTGCCGCGGGCGAGGGGAGGTGGGAGGGAGCAGGACCTGTGCAGGGTCCTTGGACACGGGGATCGAAGGAGCAAAAGTGGCAGCAAACCAGGAGGAGTGGCAGGGTGTGATTCCACAACGCTGGGAAGCGTTTGGGATAGGAAGGGAAGAAGTTGGTAGTGGTTGTTTCTCTCTCTGGTGCTGCAAGGAGAGTGTGAAGGGCTCAGCTCTGTCCCTGTCTTGGTCCCACCTCCTCATCCCTGTCCCCATCTCCATCTCCAGTCCCACTCCCATCCTTATTTCCATTCTCTTCTCTGTCCCTTTCCCATCTCCCCATCCCATCCCATCCCATCCCATCCTCACCCCGTCCCTATCTCCATCACTATTCCTACCCCCATCCCTGTCCCATCCTCATCCCTGCCCTCATCTCCATCTCCACACCCATCTCATCCCTATCCCTGTCCCATCCTCATCCCTGATTGCTCTCCTCCCCATTCCCATGCTTATTTACATCCCTGTCCCCTCTCCCCTCCCCTGATCCCCATCTCTGACCCCCCCTCTATCCCCATTCCCATTCTCATCCCTACTCCCATTCCCATCCTTATTTCCATTCTGTCCCCATCCCCACCCCCATTTCCATCCCTGCCCCTGTCCTGCCCTCACCCCTGTCCCCATTCCCACTCCTATTCCCGTTCCTGTGCTCCCCTCTCCTGGGAAGAGCTGCCAGAGGACACGGGCAGAGCCCAGCGGGGCTGTGCTTGGCCGGGGCCCAGCAGGGCCTCATTTCCCTAAAAGCTTCCCGATAAATTAGTCCGGCTCTTGCTCCAGCAAAGGCACTTTGGCTCGTGCTCCACGATCGGGCAGCAGCTCCTCACCCCCACCCCGGGGACGTGAGTCCATCCCTGCAGCATCCCTTGGGATCCAGCATCAGCCATCCCCGTCCTGCTCCTGTCCTCCTCCCATGGCCTTTTTCCATGGATGAGCCCACAGGGGCCGTGTCCCATCCCGGTGCTGATCCATGGCATCGTTACACCTCCTGACACCGCTGTAACACCCCCATAAACCTGCAATTTATGGCCCCCTCTGAGCCCCTGGGAGTTACACGGCTCTATGAATCCATGACATCCTGCAGGGAATGCCTGGCTCCATGGATCCACGACATCCTGCAGGGAATGCAGCCCACGGGCCACAGATCACACAAGCTTTTGTGGGAAAACCCCCATTTTAATTAACCCCCCTGACCAGCCCCTCTCAGTCCCCAGGACAGGCTGGAGCTCAGCAGGGAACACTCCCGCTCTTGCCTTTCTGGTTTTATTGGGAATTTCTGCTCCAGGAGCAGCTCAGGCAGAGTTTGGAGAGGTTGTGGCTGTTGTTTTACATCGGAATTTTCATTTACAGCCAGGCTCCACAGCTCACCCAGGGAGCTGCCGGGAGCTCTGGCCTCTCTCTACCAAATTTAAGCTGGATCTGGGGAGCAGTTTTGGAGCCGTGAAGTTTGGGAGCGTTGGGTAAAGCAACATCTCCTGGATCAGCCGGAAAACCCACCAGAACTGGAGCACATGGAGCAGGGATGGGCCTGGGGGGCTGATGGAAGCACAGCTCCAAACCCAGGTGAGGAGCAGGGGAGGATTTTGATGGTTGACTGGGAAACAAAAAAGTCTGTGGGAGAGACGGGAGTGGGAGTTCCTTGATCCATCAGTGCCGGTGGCCTCACTGGGTGTCCGTGTCCCAGCTCCTGCTGCCACCAGCAGAGAAGCCACTGTCCCCCTCCAGTCAGCAGGGTTTGAGGGGGACAGGTTGAGCCCCCCAGCATTCCCCAGCTCCTTGGGGTTCTCCCCCAAGCCAGGCTGGGGGTGCAGGGATGCTCCAAGCTTGGAGAGAGCAGGCACAGCTCATGCTCCCACTCTGGAACATGCCGGCATCCCGCGGCTCCCGGGGTTCCTCTGCAGCCTCTACACTGGAGGTGCTCCAAGGGACCCTGATTCACCCCCAAATTCACTCCCAAATGGATGTTTGTTACCTCCTGCCCAGGGAAGTGAGGATGGGACACAGGGCTGATCCCGCATCCTCGGAGCCCAGGCCCTGTGCTCCTGCTCTCCAGCAAGCCCAGGGCTCCTGCTGGAAGGATAAAAACACCTCTAGTTTGGCTCAGAGCTCCTCCAGGCTCCGGCCAAGGCTGTTTCCAGGCTTCTGTCACATCCAGTCCCTGCTCCTGTCAGAGCTGGGTCCCAGGGGCTGACGCTCCCATGACAATTTGCCATCACATCCCGATGTGGGAGCTCTGCCCTGCCCCGGTGTCAGTGTGATCCAGGCGGGATTTGGCCACAGGCCGTTGGCTGCTGCCCCTGCTCTTCATGAATCTGGACCCACCAGCTCCGTACTCGGCCAAACCTGGAATGCACTGGCAGCGGGCACAGCCCTCCTGGACAGCCCCGCTGCCGGAGAGCTGCATCCCGGGATGCTGCTGGACAGGATCCCCCCTCACCCAGGGAAGCTGGAGCACCCACTTCCCTTGCTGAGAAAGCCAAGGGCCTCCCTCATCCATCCCTTTCCTGGTGAGGAGAGATAAGTCGGTGAAACTCGCCCTGTGGAGAAACCTTGGGATATTTTCCCTCCTTGCCCCTCGCCCCCAGCACAGCAGGAGCAGGAGCAGGAGCAAGGCTGAGGGGGCTCCCCAGCCTCCTCACCAGGAGCTCCTGGACACGGGCAGGTTCACACCCAGAATTTATCAGGAACCAGCATAAGTCATAAACACCCGAGGAAATTAAACATCAACTCCAAAAGCCTGGTTGCAGCTCCTTTCTCCAGCCTGGATCACGGAGCCCAGCGTGAAGCTGGACTGAGAGCAGGCAGTCAGACAGCAGCGCTCCGAGGGGATGGATCCTGCCCTGGGAAACAGGGAATGTCTGCTCCAGGTGACAGCAGACAGCCCCTGAGCAGGGCCGGAGCTCTGCTGAGCATGGATTCACATTCCAGAGGCAGGGAGACAACCTCGGAGCAGCTGAGCCCAGGGGAGGCTGCGGGAGAGCAGGAACACGACAGGCACAGGCTGCGAGGGAGGGGGAAGGGTTTTATTGGTATAAAAGTGCAGATAAATAACTCCGTCCCTTTCCCAGGGCAGAGGCAGGACTCCAGCCCCAGCCACGCTCCGGGGGAGCCCCTCCTCAGCCCCACTGCAGGGTGGGGGGCACTGGCCACCCCCCGGGTGGGGGGGCCTGCAGGGACGGGGGCAGCTCCTGCACTGGGGGCCAGCCCGGAGGGTACTGGAACGGCGCCGGTTTCTCGGGAAGAGCACTGTGAGGGGGAGATGGAAAGGGATGGGGTGAGATGGGGGGTCTCAGTTGGGCAGCAAGGCCACGCTTGGGCTGGGCTTCCCTGTGCCCCCTCCAGTAGAGGAGGGGTTTGGTTATCACCAAGTGGAGATATCCCCCCCCATCCATCCCAAATCCAGCCCCAGCCCATCTGTGTAACCATTCCCAGCCCACCCGAGCAGCCAGTGCTCCCTAAAGCAGTGCCTGCCAGCGGAAACTCAGGTGGGAGCACCGAGGGGGGGTGAGCAGGCACAGCCGGGTGCCGGGAGCAGGGCTGGCCCCGTCCCCTCCGCTCCCCACTCCTCCCACAGCTGAGCTGGGAGAGGAACAAACAGAACCAGCAGATGTTTCTTCCCAAGCAGCCCAAATCCCAGCCCAGCTGTGCACTTCCTAAAGGACGAGGACCCCTCGGAAATGGAGGAGCTGCCAAACCAATGGGGTGTTTTCACCCAAGGACCCTTCAGCAGAGGGAACAGGCCTCCTCCTCCTCCGCCCCTCAGCCTGGGAATCACTTTGTCCCTGCCTCTCTCCCTCAGGTTTACTGCTTGAGGCCCCTGCAAACACCACACTGGGCTGAAGTGCAAGAGCAAGAAGCATCACTTCGTCTCCAGCTTGACCCGGGCAGGTTTAAATTCATGGTAAACGTACCCTTTCCATTAATTCCTGAGTGCAGGAAGCTCATTTGTTCTCTCCCACAAGCCCTGACAGCAGCCTTGCAGCTTCTCAGGCCTCCACCTCAGATCCTGATGAATCTTTTTAATTGTTATGCCAGGAGAAACCTAATCAAACTGTTTTACATAACTCCAGGGAGCAGCAGCACCCTCCCCTCCCTGCGGGGCCGCTGCCGTGGCCCAGAGCCAGCTCCAGGAGCAGAGTGTTTTCCAGCCAGCTAACACAGGGCAAAGGCACTCGGCTTAAGGTTTATCCCCGGGATGGGGATTCTCCAGAGAATCCCCCAGATGAGACAGGACTGTGAGGACACACAGCAGCCCCTTGGGGAAGGGGTGTTTGGTGGCACTGTGGCTCAGGACTGGGGAATGCTGCAGGGTGGAACAGCACAGCCATCACCTAACGAGCTGCTCCGTGAGCAGCAGCACTAATCAATAGGGAAGATGCTGCCTGGGTTCTCAATTCCCTGGGGCCTCATAAGCTACAAGTGCTATCAAAGGTTTGCCTACAGCTGGAGCTGTTGTCCCATGTGGATCCTCCAGTGTCCAGCAAGGTCAAGAGTATTTTCATTAGAAGGTGTTAAGGGGATCCCTCCACTTTGCCCTCTCCCAGGCTCATGAAACCTGTGGTATCTTGGAGGCTTTGAGGCCTCAGACCCTCTTCTGATGGAAATCAGCAACTTTTGTTTCTGATGGAAATCAGCACTCTCTGTTTCCCTTGGAAATCAGGGTAAAAATCAATCCCACCTTGGCAGAGCCCCACTGCCAAGAGAATCATGGAATCACAGGCTGGTTGGGTGGGAAGGGACCCTAAAGCTCTTAAAGCTCATCTCCTTCCACCCCTGCCACGGGCAGGAACACCTTCCACTAGCCCAGGGTGCTCCAAGCCCCAGGAACTCCCTGCAGCTCCATCCCAGCTCTCCAGAAAACAAAGGCACAGCCTGACTTGGGAAACAGGCACCAGGTGGAGGATTCCAAACGGAGGGCTGGGACAGGGAAGGGTGGAAGGCAGTGGGGCAGCTCCCCATCCATGGACATGGACTGCTAGTCCAGTGTGGTGCAAAGGATCCTCGCATTTCAGGAACCTCAAGGGCTGCAGGGGGGAGAGGGAGCTCCTTGTCCTTAAAAGTGCTTTCAGGAGGGACACAACGGACTCCCCAGGAACCAGGAGCACAGGGACCTGCTGGAAACAGGCCCTGGCAATGCAGAACAGCTTCTGTGGCAGATAAAGCAAAGCCCACGGGGGCTCAGAAGGAGAATGCGGGGCTGCAGAGCATGAGGGGAGAAGAGAGGTGACAGGGACAGGCACTGGAAAGGCTGGGTAGAGGAAGGGAAGTTTAAATAGTTGGTGTTTAGCTCCTGTAGCAGATGGTTTCTGAGCCTGCAGGGATGGGGAGGCTGGGGAAAAACCCTGGAAATTTTGTGCATCTATGGAGGCTGCAGGGACCAAGTTCTGAAGGTCTGGACATTCCTCTGAGTATGATCCTCTGAGGAAATCCCTCTGGGAATAGGGATGGCTATCTTCTGTAAGAGCTCACCCACCCCAAGATCCAGGGATTCACGGGCAGGACAAGCAGAATGGGGCAAATGAAATGTAGGGGTTGGAATGTGGGCACCACTGCAGGGCCAAGGGCAGCTGAGCTGAGGGACAGAACAATCACAGAGCAACAAGCCCAGACAAGCAGCAGAAGGAAGATCCTGCCCAGGCCAAACAGGGAGAGGACAGGAGCAAACAGAGAAAAAACAAAAGAGAGATTTGGCACGTGCCCAAATGTCATCCCATTAAGCCTGCGGCACAGTCAGGTGAGCCGGGAAACAGCCAGCACGGAATCCGAGTGGATACTGTGAGGAGGAGCCAGTTCCATCCTCCCCCTGGCAGGGAGAGCAGGAAGGGGTGGGGGAGCTGTCAACAGATGAGACCAGGCCCCTGCCACCAAACTCTGCATTAATAACTTGGCAGCACGCTGGCATTGTCCTTGCAGGAGTGTCTGTGCACCCTGCAGACAGCACGGAGCACCCTCAGGTGTGGCTTGTTCCCAAGGCCTGCACCGGCCCCTGGCACACAGGGACACGTGTGGACACGTCTCTGACACGGGCAGGCAGGGCTGGATCCACACACGTGCCCCTCATGTGTGCTGGAGGGGTGTTAAATGATCACTCCCATGGAGTTGGGATCTCTGATAACTCGCACCCTCCCTCATCCCACCCATTGTGGGATCCCCCCCTGTATCCTGAGGCACAGCAGCAGCAGCCAGAGCACACCTGGGTGATCCCAGACTCCTGTACCTGTTGCTCTGAGCCGCACTCAGTCTCTGGGCTCTCTTCTCCAGCCAGTCCTCGATGGTGCCAGGTGGGATATCTGCTCCCTCCTGCCGCAGCTCCTTCAGCCTCTTCTCCCCTGGGTGAGAGACGGAGACATCAGGGAGAGCTGGATCAGAGGGAGGGCCTGGAGGCCACCAGACCCTGGTGCTGCAGTCCTTTCACTCCATTAAACCTGCTGCTCATTACCCTGCACGGTTTCCTGTGGTGGAGAGAGTGTGGAACAGTGGCAGCCCCTCCTCCTCCTCTGCCCTCCTGCCATCTGATGCTTGGAGTCATCCCTGGTGACAGCTCCAGCCAGGCAGAGCCGGGGACAAGGACTAAGCCAGCACGGTGGCACTGAGTGACATCCCCCCTCCCCGGGGCAGATCATCCTCATCCTCGCCTCAAACAGCCTGGGCTGGCCCCGAGCCTGGAGCTGCTCCCAGAGACGTGTCCCTCCACCTGGCAGGAGGGACTGTGCCACCTCTGCCCCATAAGGTGGGAGTGACAGGGACATGTGTCCGGGTCGCTGCAGCCCTGGCAGGCCAGGAGAGTCTGGGAGGTTCTGGGAGCAGTTACAGCCGGCACAGGGATGTCAGAGCTGCTGTCAGGGCTGGTCACGGTGCCCGCTGTGACATGTGCCCAGCCCTGCAGAGCCTGGGCAGGAGCTGCCACCAGCACGGGGGCAGAGCCAGGGCACAGGGAGCCAAGGGACCAGCTCCTGCACTTGGAGCACAGAATGCTTTGGGTGGGAAGGGACCTTAAAGCCCATCTAATTCCACCCCCTGCCATGGGCAGGGACACCTTCCACCAGCCCAGGTGGCTCCAAGCCCCGTCCAACCTGGCCTTGGACACTTCCAGGGATCCAGGGGCAGCCACAGCTTCCCTGAGCAACCTGGGCCAGGGTCTCCCCACCCTCACAGGGAAGGATTCCCTCCTGATATCTAACCTAAATTTCCCTCCTGATATCTAACCTAAATTTCCCCCCTTTCAGTTTGAACCCATTACCCCTTGTCTTATATTTCTCATGCAAGTTAGGAATGAGGAAGGAAAACAGTAGGAAACCTCTGCTGTCCACTGAGGGTCCTTCCAACATTTCAACCCCTCCAGCACCCTGCGGGGGTTGTGTGGGGCAGATACCTGCAGACAAACCTGTCCTGCAGTCACTCTGTATTCCCTGGGCAGGAAGGCACAGACCCAGCAGGGCAGCCCAGCGCTCACCAGTCCCTCCCACTGGGCACAACTGCATGGGTGCCCAGTCAGCAGAACTGCCCAGTGTCCCCAGCAGCAGGGAGGGAGCTGGCAGAGAACAGGGTCTAGCAGGAGTCCTTGACACTGTGACTGCCACAGCCACGCTGCTGCCAGCACCACAGGCGGGGCGGGACGAGGAGCCGCTCCCAGCGATCACATCTCCAGCCTGGTGGAAACTTCCCACCTAACACCACAGGGAACGTGACCCTCAGAAAACCAAACTCTGCTGACAACAAAAGGGAAGCAGAGGCAGCTGTGTGTCACTGCCCTCTGCCCTGCTCACCCAGCCCAGCGGGGGATCCCTGATCCCATTTAGGGATCAGCCAGCCCAGCACGGCCAGCTGCAGCCGTGCCCCCCAGGAGCCCCCTCCACACCCACCCACCATATGTCACACGTTTAAGGAAAATATTACACCTTTCCAGACAGGGTGTGAAATTAATACTGCTTGGGCAGAGTGAAGGATCACTTCATCCTCGTGCTGGCAACCAATTATTCATCTGCCTGTTGAATATTAATAAGGATGGCAGGAATGTGCTACACAATGAGCAGCCGGAGATGGATAATTTGTCATCCAGCCTTTTCATCTGGTGCTGCTGGGAGGGCGACGATGTGCTCGGTGCCACCACAGACAGCTCACTGTGGGCCTGATGTCCAGGTGCTGCTCTGCAACCCGCTGATAAGGCTGGAGATGGGGCTGTTCCAGGCTCCCACAGCTGCTCCCAAGGAGCAAAGCCCCAGCAGAACTACCTGGGGTGAGCCCAGCCACCCGGCCAGGTGGGGAATGGGGAGCCAGGAAGCTCAGTCTGGAGAGCTGGGCACTGCTCAGACTCAGGGCACCCAGGTTCAGCTCCCAGGTTAGACTTCCCTGGCAACCTTGACCACCTTACTTCCCTTTGTTCCAGCTGTCTCCATCTCCTGAGCACCTGGGCACATCCCACCTTGGCAAGGGGACCAGCAGCAGCTGTGACGAGGCAGGAAAGAAAACCGTGGAGAGAAACATCTCCCACTTCTTCCTACCACTAAGATCTCCTCTTCATCCAGCTCCAGAGCCCCAACACAGAACACACCATAAGCAGATGAAGCCTCTCTGTTCAGAGCAGGGAGCCTGAGCACCACACCAGAACTGGTGGGAGTCCAGGGACTTGAGCAGCCACAACTTACAGCCCCATCCAGAAGAGTTCACTGCTTGCAGTGGGACCACTCCAGGCTCACACTGGGCTAAATGAGGCCCCAGGTGTCCCCTTCAGAAAAATATCCAGCTGGCTCCCTGTTCTCCCTGAGTTACTGCTCCGGAGCATTCCAACCCTCAGGGCAGCAGGGACAGGCAACTCTCCTCCTGCCTTGATGCATGTCCATCAAAAAGGTCATTCTTTCATCTCATCTTCCTCTGGAGCACACACATCCCATCCAGGGACCACCAAACCCACCTTGAGATTGGAAACACCCCCTGAATGCCAACAGGTATTCCAAGAAGTAGCTCTGAAAGGCCTTTACCAGCCCTTCCTCCCCACACGTGGCCAGGCTGCAGCGGGTGTGAAGGTGCTTCCCCTCCTCCTCACCCTGGTGTTTGTTTCTAAGCCTAATTACAGCCAATTAACAGAGTGTCTGTAGTGGTGAAGCACCTCTAATGATGCCAGAGTGGGAGCCCACATTTACCTTCCCTTCCCATGCAACTTCTCCCAGGGGTTCTCTTCATCTCTGTCCAAGAGATGGAACCCCCAGGACGGGCGGGTCACCCAGCAAAGGGATGCTCATGAAATCCTTCAGCTGCCTCCCTGGGGGGGTGATGTGGGACCCCAAACTCCTCCAGAGCACATGAACAGCACCAGACTGTGGCTGAGAGATGAGGCTGATGAATCCCTGTGCCAGGAGCAGCAGAACAAGTTACCACTCCGAGCCAACTGTGAGCTCTCCTCCCGCTCACTGCCCAGTTAAACCAGTCGGCTCCAGCCACGCCAGCAGGGTCCCTCATGTCCTTCCAATCTCATGGATACACCAGAAACACTCCCCCAGCTGTGCCCTCTCCCCTCGCAGCCCTGCCTGGCTGGAGCTCATCAGAGCCCGGGCTGGGTTGATCCCACCTGCACCACGGACGCGGATTAGAGGCAGCCAATAACTCTGAGCAAGAGGATGGCAATTTGACAGTGACTTCTTCTGACATGACTGTACTTAAAATGACAGCCTGGAAGTGTCTGGCTGATGAATGATGCAGCAGGCTAATGCTTTGATGCAGGAACAGCTGGGAATATCTCTCCCTCCCTGCCGAAGGTGTAAACTGTTGCTTCTTGATGAGGCTATTCTACAGGATGCAGAGATGCTGAAGCCAAAGTAGGCCATGCTCCAAGCTGTTCTAGAACAGGGAATCGTCCAGAAATTTTCCTACCTAACCCACAAGACTTACACAAACAACAGGGTGAACTCCCTGCATTAAAAAGGCCAAATGTTAAGGACAATGTAATGTTTCCTTTGGCTGTGATAAAAGTGCCTTGTTAGCGAGCTACCAACACCAAACACTCCACGAGGACTCAGGGGCAGGTTCAATATTGACATGACAAAAAAAGTGTCATCACGGTTTAGCAGTGTTAGAATAAGCCAGACAAGGCTTTGCCTGCACCAGAGCTGAGGAAAGGGGGGTTAAGCAGCATTGTGGACCCACCAGGAGACCATCCCCTTTATCCCACCAGCCTGGTCACCTCCGGCACGGTCACACCAGGCTCTGCACAAGGTGGGGAGGCTCCGGAGCTTCCAGCCTCTCTGCTCATCTCAAATCCCCAACCACCCCCGGCTCCAAGCCTGTCAAAATCTCCCATCCGGGGAATCTCTGTGGACACTGACAGCCTGATCCAGAGCACTGCTCCAGCCCACGCCGTGGCATCCTGCTGGCTGCAGCCTGGGATGGTTCGTGGCACAGAAACCCCAGGAGTAGGTGGGAATGCAAATGGGACCTTCCTGATGGAGGATCAGGTCTCCTGTGTGTGTAACACAACCTGCCACACGCGAGCTTGCCTTCAACCCAGCACCTGAGACACGGATGCCTCGGCTGAGATGTCCCCATGTCACACAAACAGCAGCTGATCCCTCCACCTGCTGTCTCTGTTAAGGGCTGTACCTCTCCCACACCGAGTCCTGCTGAGCCTGTCCCTCCACCAAACCCCTCCAAGCTCTCTGATCCCAGAGAGGGTCTGTGTGATGCTCTTCTCACACAGGATTCTCATAGAGCCACACACACGAGAGGTGAGGAATGAACTGCCCAACCGGGCACCCCCCACCCCCCGGCCAGCGCTGCTTCAGCGCTAATTGGTAAATTAAATGTTTCACTCCTAACACAAATACAAGGTTTCCAAGGAATCCCCCCGGACGCGGCTCTCGGCAGCCAATCCAGCACTCCGAGCGACCCGTTTGACTGCAGTCAATATTCAATAAGCAGGGTAATTGGCGGGGGAAGCTGCCCGAGCGCACAGGAGCTGCCAGCGCTCCCCGGCAGCTCCGCTCCGCTCCAAGGAGCTCCCGCTTCCCCCGCAGGAACAGCCGGCACCGACTGGAAACGCCGCAGGTTCCTGACACCCTGTGCCGCCCCTGGGGCCCGGCAGGGAGAGGGTTTGGGCTGGACTGGAGGCACTGCCCTCTGGGGAGGGCTGGAGCACTCCGTCCCCGCGGAGGTTTATTCAACTCCAGCGTGGATCAGAGATCGATCCAGAGTCACCCCGGGGAGTCACGCACTGACTCAGCACGGAGAGCGCTGGAACAGCTCCGCGGTGCCTTCCCCGAGCTCTGCCTCCCCAGATCGGATCCCGCAGGGGGCCGGGAGAGGCTCTAACCCACATACCCCCAACATCTCGCATCTCACACACACACTTCCAACTTCAGCCTGGTTTTTCCAGACCACTGGCAAGCCAACAGCTGGCTCCAGGGAGCAGGGTGGGCACGAGGGCTGCTCCAAGCTGGGCTCCATTGGGAGCAGGTCAAGGAGGACTGTGAGGCCATGTCTGAGTGCTGTGCCCAGTGCTGGGCTCCCTGTGCTGGACATATTGGAGGGAATCCATCAAAGGCAAGAGAAAATGGGCGCAACCCAAAATACAGGAATTCCTGTAAGGAATTTCCGTTTAAGTATTTTAAAAAATACACATTTTTTATTGTGAATGCAGTCAAACACTGGCTCAGGTTGCCCACAGAGGCTGCAGAGTTTCCAGCCTTGGAGATATTCAAAACACAACTGGAAGTGCTCCTGAGCACCCTGCTTGAGTTCACCCTTCTTGGAGCAAGGGCAGGCTGGGACCAGATGATCTCCAGTGGAGATCTCAACCATCCCACAAGTTCTCACCAACACCTCACTCAAATTCCCTGGAAGTGCCCAAGGCCAGGTTGGACGGGGCTTGGAGCAACCTGGGCTAGTGGAAGTTGTCCCTGCCCATGGCAAGGGGTAGAACTGCATGGGCTTTAAGGTCCCTTCCCACCCAAACCATCCCATGATTCTGTGATTTTCTCCAACCACTATGGAGCAAACAGAGCTGTCACCCCTTTTAGGGAAAAGAGGTGGTAGTGCCAGAATGAGAAAGCTCAGAAGTTCTCTGGAGACTCCCAGCAGGGAGCAGGTGCCACCCACCCTCTGCCCACACCTCAGTTCCACCAAAGCCACACGAGCAGAGGCCATTCCTGGATCCAAGCCCCCCTGTCCTCTCCTCAGCACAGCCCCACAGCAGGTCAGCTCTTCCCACAGGTGGAAGCAGCAGCTCCCTGGTAGTGGCAGAGAGGTGGGGGGAAATCCAATCCATAAATTTAAGGGGAAGTGATGTACCAGTGCCCTCTGCTGCTGACAGTTTTTATTCCCTGACTGAGTAAAACCCCGAGGGCTCACAAAGCCCACTCCAGACTCTTGCTGCCAAGTGGTAACAGCACAGGTTTGTGTCCGTGCCAGCAGCTCCAGAGCAGGGAGCACATGACAAACAGCAGCATTCCCGGGCTCCAGGCTCACACAGCACTGGGAGGCACGAGGGATCCGTGCTCTGCTGGCTCCCTGCAGGATCACAGCCTGTACAATCCCCCCTGCAGCAACTGCCCCTCCAAGGAGACCCCTGGACGTTTCCTCTTTGGAGGACTCACCTTGAACTTGAGCACTCAGCTTCTCCAGGTCCTGCTCTGTCATGTGGGAAAATCTGCAGTTGGACCCAAAATCACACTGTCCTGGAACAAAAGGGGAGATTTGGAAATTCAATTTCTATTTCAAAATCCACTAGGTCAGATATCAGGAAAAAAATTTTCATGGAAGGGGTTGTAAAGCATTGGAATGGAAGAGTCACCACCCCTGGAAGTGTTTAAAAAACACACTTGTGGATGTGGCACTTGAAGAGGTGGTTTAAGGGTGAACATGGTGGT
Source organism: Neopelma chrysocephalum (assembly GCF_003984885.1). Classification (NCBI taxonomy): domain Eukaryota; kingdom Metazoa; phylum Chordata; class Aves; order Passeriformes; family Pipridae; genus Neopelma; species Neopelma chrysocephalum. Next base: position 152,051 of record NW_020898040.1, read on the forward strand.
GCTGGGTTGATGGGTGCACTTGGTGATGTTAAAGGTCTTTTCCAAACTTGGAAAAGCCACAGAGCATCGTGAGAGCCGCCCACAGGAGATCCTGCCTTGTGCAGGCAAACCCAAGCTCCACTTCCATCACCCCTCCGAGCCGGATGCTGGACACACAGGCCCAAGCCCCTCACTCCAGCCTTGGGCTGGCTCTCCAAGGAGCTGCTGGAGCTCAGGGACTTATTTGCACCTCAGAACTCCTCACCTGTCTGCAGGAACTTCCGACAGGGTTTCTTGGTTTGCTCCTCCTGCAGGATAGCGGCGGCATCTGGGGAGACAAGGGGTGAGAGCAGGTAAAGACCCTGTGCCCGGCAACACCCCGCCCCCCAAACAGCTCAGGAACCAGAAGGAAGCACAGGAACACACAGGCAATGATCTCACAGCCAGCTGAACCCAAACTCAGTCTTTGCTAACCCAGAATGCACTGCCCTGCTCTCTTCTCAGACCCTGGATGCACATTCCCACCGCATTCCTCAGGTGGCACTAACAAGTGAGACAAGTCAGAGCCTGTCTCCATTTTGCCTCTGCAACTGCTTGATGCAACAGCATCAGGGCACGCAGAGTCATCAGTGTGTATAAACCACCAGTGCTGATTTATTTTCTATTCCCACTGCCCCACCTCATCCATCCCCTCCCCAGCCCCAGGAAGGGAGTGGCAGACAGCTGGGAGCACCCACCTCGGAATAAGTCGTACCAGACTCTCTTAGCCCGGAGATGCTGCACTCCATTGAGGTGTTTCTTCCTGTTGTGCAGGTTGTCCTGGAAGGACCTGTCACAGTAGTCACAGAAGTACCTTTTCCCCATCTCTGTCCTGGCAGAGCAGCCTCAGCACGGCCTGGGAAGCATCAGGCAGTTCCTCGGCACCCAGCCACGGGAACGGAGGATCCAGGATTTACAGCGCCTGCTTCCAAAGGAGGAGAACTCAAATCACTCGGGCTTGGCAGACAGAGAGAGAGGTGAGACCCAACAGTTTATATCCTTGTCCATCACAGGCTGCTGGGGCAGGATCTGCTGCCTGCACATGGGAGACAAGGCTTGGATCTGCATTTATCTCTGTCACAAAGCAGCAACAGCTCTGCTGGAAGAATTCTCCTTCCCCGTGTCCAGATCACACAAAGCAGAGATCCAGAGAGCCAAAGGCTCCAGGGAAGCTGCACCAGAAACCATCCAGGGTGCAAACAGGAGGAGCTGGAGGTCCTGGGGACCTTGAACCACAACCTCCATGAGCTGCCATATAGGAGGAAGGAAATTCCCCCGTGTCCACCTCGGCAAGGAAAGGAAGGAACTCAGCAAAGATACTTGTTTTATCCTCAAAGATACAACAAAAGCTGATCTCACCCGTCCTGCAGGTGGGAAGCTGCACTGCAAACACTACAGGACATAACATTGCCCACCCAGACACCCCTTTTGTCCTGCACATCATGGCCTGCTCCCCTCACCCTCCCCAGCCTGTGGCACCAAGGTGTGTCTGCCCCGAGCACAGCACGAAGGTCACACCACCCCTACAGCCAGGAAAAAAGAACCCCAACTCCACAGCCACTGAAAACAACTTGGAGATTCCCGGTCCTTCTCCCCCAGGGAAGAGGGAAGCATATCACACATGTAGGTGTAGCCTGGAGACTCTGACGAGGAGAACTGAGGAGAGACAGGACAGAATTTGGGAGCTCCCATCCATGCTCCAGGTGAGGTCAGCCTGTGTTTTACCTTTGAGGCACCCATCCCATGGGATATCCCTGCTGGAGGTGCCACAGACACCCTGAAAGAGCTGCAAGTTCTTTCCTGTGGGATATGAAGGTACCTGGTGAAAGCCAAAGATGGATGGACTGGGAGATAAACTCCAAAAGCAACTCTCCACATTTTGACACCTTGACAGCTGAATGCATTTAAAAAATGGCATGGAGAGCAGCGCAAGAAATAAAGATTTTCTAAATAAAACAGGGCCAGAATCAATCACAGCCTCCCAGATGATTCCTCAGGCTCAACAGGAAGAGCAGAGCTCCAGGCAATCCCTCAGAGCCCAGCATGCCGAGCTTAGGCGGGGCTGCCAAGCCTCCTGCCTGCCATCCATCCATCCATCCCTCCATCCATCCATCCATCCATCCATCCATCCATCCATCCATCCATCCACCACACTCCCTTCCCTTCCCTGCTCCCTGGAACCGCTGCTTCAAAGTCAAATTGCTGGAAATCTCTGAGGCCTCAGACCACAAGTGAAGCTGCCTCCAGCTGCATTTGATGGAATTATTTTCTGATTGTTTTGAATCGGCTTGAAAACCTCCACACTGAAGGTGAAACACTCAGAGACTCCAACGGGACTGGAAACCTCGTTGGTTTAAGGTCTTTCCTTGGTGGGTGAGGGGCTGGACCTGCCCCAGCACCCAGACCCCCCCCCATGCCCTGGGCTGATCCCCCAGCGTGGGCAGCAGGGCAGGGGGGGATTCTGCCCCTCTGCCCCCTCAGCTGAGACCCCCCTGCAGAGCTGCTCCAGCCCTGGGAACAGCACAGGGAGGACGTGGAGCTGCTGGAGAGAGTCCAGAGGAGGCCACGGAGATGCTGCCAGGGCTGGAGCCCCTCTGCTCTGGAGCCAGGCTGGGAGAGCTGGGGGGGTTCACCTGGACAAGAGAAGGATCCAGGGAGACCTGAGAGCCCCTTGCAGGGCCTAAAGGAGCTCCAGGAGAGCTGGAGAGGGACTGGGGACAAGGGATGGAGGGACAGGACACAGGGAATGGCTTCCCACTGCCAGAGGGCAGGGAGAGATGGGATATTGGGAAGAAATTGTTGGCTGTGAGGGTGGGGAGGCCCTGGCACAGGTTGCCCAGAGAAGCTGTGGCTGCCCCTGGATCCCTGGAAGTGTCCAAGGCCAGGTTGGACGGGGCTTGGAGCAACCTGGGCTGGTGGAAGGTGTCCCTGCCCATGGCAGGGGGTGGCACTGGATGAGCTTTAAGGTCCCTTCCTGCCCAAACCATTCCATGATTCTCCAGGTGAAATACCTTGTTGGAGGTGCTCAAACTTGATCCACAAACCTGGCTCCTGCATGGAATTTGTAACAGCTCCATAGGGCTTGAGGTCTGAAATTGTCCTGCTGCAGCCCAAGAAACCAAACCCAGGTGCTGTTTAATGAACAGGGATCCATAAATTCCCTCATCCTTCACTGGATCATCCCAGAGTTTTCCAGCCAGCTTTGCTGCACTGTGGTGGGGCTGCTGGAATCCAAAGGGAACATGTCTGGCCCACTGGCAGGCTCTGCTTTTGAGTACCGAAAAATCCCTCTTTCACATCTCATTCCATAGGCTCCCAAAGTTCCTGGTGACATAAAAAGCTCCCTGTCTTGGCTCTGGCTCCCACACTCCATCTCTGCAGGAGCAGAGATGCTGCAAACAGGGAAAACAAATGAGATTCTGCAGTGGTCCCACACAAGTTTCCAGAGCTCTCCCAGGGAATTGTGCCTGCGGAAGCCCAGCAGCAGCCAGCCTTTGAAATCGAGTTTCAAACTTTCCCTTTCATCACCCCGACAGCAATAATTGCAGAAGCTCCTTCCCCCCTCCTTCCCCCCCAAAAAAACAAGGCAGAAAGCTCCTACAGATTCCAGGCAGATCCCACAGCTGCCTGCTCCCAAATTCTCCAAGCAATTCCCATTGCAGGGGACGCAGGAATGAGCAAAGGAATTAGAGGAGCATGGGATTCTCACCGAGATTGCCCCTCCAGTGATCACACCCAACACTTATTCCCATCTTTTTAAGGATTCCGCTGCATGGAAATCTGGCTGGATTCTGCCAACTCTCTGCAGCACCAGCGCTCGGCGGGTCCGGAGGAATCAAAGCTGCTTCTGAGCAGCACCAGCCCATTTCCATCTCCCCAAACGGCTCCAGCCATAAACAAAGAGCATTATTCAGCTGCGAACAGAGATGGTTCTTAATTAAATCCATCTTGGCCATTATGAAATGTAAATGTAGCTGCCCTGTAAAGCACAGCCCCGGCTGGGCCGTTTCCTCTCAACATCTCCAGACCCTGATTTGCAACTGAATTGAGGAGCTGAGACCCCCCCCCCCCGGACCCTCCACAGCCACAAACGCTTCCAGACAGGCTCTGGGCCAGCTGGAAAGAGTCCCTGAAGAAATGCAAACACAAAAAAAACCCCACAGGGGCTTTGTCTTGTATAAAAGTATAACACAACTCCTCTGCTGTGCCTCCTGGAGCACTGAGGCACCTCCCAGGTGTGGCACAGCCAGTGAGGGGCTGGGGACCACTCCAGCTGAGATCTCCCGTGCACCATCCTACATTCTCCCTTCTCCAGCTGCTGCCAGAACACTCCACGTTGCTCTGTGCCAGCTACAGATTTTATCCAGGACTCTTGGGGGGTGTCTCAGCGGGCAGGGGGAGGAAGGTGACCCTGAAATGGGCACACATGGACTTGTCTGTGCCTGGGTGGAACCCCAAGAGCTGCTGCTGGGCCCTGACCTCAATTTCCTGCCTTCTCACAGCCCAGGCCTGGGGCCATTCCAGCCACTTTGGATATCCAGGCAGATGTGAAGTTAATTAAATCCAAGTGTCAAGCTTATGACACTCAGCTGCCAAATTAAATGGGCTCAGATCTGCAGGGAGCCTTGGGCTGGCAGCAGAGTCTGCTGACACCTTCCAGTGACAGAGGGACAGGTCCTGCTTTCCATTTACCTGGAGCAAATCATGGAATCATGGAATGGTTTGGGCAGAAAGGGACCTTAAAGCCCATCCAGTCCCACCCCTCTGCCATGAGCAGGGACACCTTCCACTAGCCCAGGTTGCTCCAAGCCCCGTCCAACCTGGCCTTGGACACTTCCAGGGATCCAGGGGCAGCCACAGATTCTCTGGGAATTCAATTCCAGCCCTTCCCCACCTCACAGGGAGGAATTCCTTCCCAATATCCCACCTAACCCTGCCCTCTGGCAGTGGGAAGCCACTCCCCCTTGTCCTGTCGTGGAATCATCAGGGAATGGGTTGGGTTGGAAGGCACTTCAAAGCCCATCTCATTCCACCCCCTTCCCATGGGCAGGGACACCTTCCTCTGGAAATCCAGGGCTCGATTTGGGATTAACAGCAGCCTGACCATGCACAAACCTGCCTGGTGGCAGCAATTCATGGGCTGTTGGGGAGATTTGTCTTAGATAATCCTGAGCAGTTAAATTGGAAAAATAACAACTGAGCTTTTCCAACCTCTGCTCTGTGTGAGCAGGGACAGGGCCCCAGGGAATGGCTGGAGCTGTGTCAGGGCAGGCTCAGGTTGGATCTCAGGGAAAGGTTCTTCCCCCAGAAGCTGGTTGAGCACTGACCAGGCTCCCCAGGGCAGTGGGCACAGCCCCAAGGCTGCCAGAGCTGCAGGAGGGTTTGGATGATGCTGAGGGACAGGGTGGGATTGTTGGGGTGTCTGTGCAGGGCCAGGGGTTGGACTGGATGATCCTTGTGGGTCCCTTCCAGCTCAGGATATTCTGTAATTCCAAAGGTATAACACCATACACAGAGCACAGGAATGTGTCAGGCACATTCTGGGCTTCCAGCACAAGCAGAGGCTTTTCCCTCACCCAGAAAAAATCCCACAGATCCCCACAGTCGCTGTATGAGAGAACCAAACATAAATAAATCAGGAGAAGTGACTCTGCAGCCAGACCTTGTGCTATTTCTGAGTGGGTGAGACAAACAAAACGACAGAGCAGAGTCACTTGAGGGTCTGCTCTGGAATTTCATGTAGATGCTCATTTAACAACAACCCTGAGGGGGAAGAGCTTCAATTTTAGGATTCCTGAGTCCCCAGTGTCTGTCCTGCTTTCCTAACCCCAAATTTGCCTTTCTGTCCCATCTGTGCTGGAGCCACCCTGGGACCCCTCTGCCCTTACTGAGGTTAAACAGAGAAAAACACGAGGAGAAGGTTTCAAAAGGGAATGTTCCCACTTCTGTTCTGCCACATGGGGCCACATCTCACTGTTCCAGAGGCCTCTGGAGCCTCAGGGTCCTCTGGCACAGGTTGCCCAGAGAAGCTGTGGCTGCCCCTGGATCCCTGGAAGTGTCCAAGGCCAGGTTGGACGGGGCTTGGAGCAACCTGGGCTGGTGGGAGGTGTCCCTGCCCATGGCAGGGGGTGGAACTGGATCCCTTCCAACACAAATCATCCCATAATTCCATGACTTATGAGGTCCACACCACTCTCCCTCTCACCCCACACTGTCACCGACCACCCTCCACACCCCCAAACTGCCAGAAAACACCCAAACTGCCCCCCCTCTGCCAGGGGTGAGCAGAGGGCAGTGACCACAACCCCTTCGTGTCCCTGTCACCCCTGGAGGGCACCCTGGCAGGGCAGGGCAGGGCAGGGCAGGGCAGGGGTGACTCTGCCCCCTCAGACCCCTGGCCCCAGCCCGGTCTGGGTCCCCCCCACAGCCGTGGCCGGGCTGGTTTCAAGGCACGAAGCCGGACCTAAACCCTCGGTCTGCCCGGCGGGGCCGCTGAGGGGAAGGGGAGCGGGACGGGACGGGGCCGAGCGGGACCCCCCTCACAGCGACCCCTCACGGGGCCCTCACACAGAACCCTCACAAGGACCCGTCACGGAGCCCTTAAAAGTGATCCCTCACAGAGAGCGCTCACACGGACCCGTCACCGCGACCCCTCACATGGAGCCCTTACAGGGACCCCTCACACGGTTCCCTCACAGCGACCGCTTACACGGAGCCCTCACAGAGTCCCCCGCCCCGCTCCCCCAGGCCCCGCTCACGCACCTCCAGCCGGGCCAGCGCCGCGCCGCCTACATCTCCCACAATGCCCCGCGCGCCTCGCACCCCGCGCTCAGCGCTCGCACGGCACCGCCTACAACTCCCACAATGCCCCGCGCGCAGGCAGAGCACTGCGCGCCTCTCTCCCAGCACCGCCTACACCCCCCATCAACCCCCGCGAGGCCGCGCAGGCGCGGTGCGCACGGCCAAGATGGCGCTGCTGCGGCAGGTGTACGGGGCGCTCTTCCGCCGCACCTCCACCTTCGCGCTGTCCATCGTGCTGGGCGCCGTCCTGTTCGAGCGCGCCTTCGACCAGGGCGCCGACGCGCTCTTCGAGCAGCTCAACGAGGGGGTAAGGCGGGGGGAGAGGCCGGGAGAGGCCCCCGGCGCGCGGGCCCGCGGTGAAGGTCAGGCCGGCCCCGCTGCGCCCCGCCCAGAGCAGGCCCCGGGCCGTTCCTAAACTGTCCCGGGCCGTTCCTAAACTGTTCCTAACGTGTCCCTGAGCCGTTCCTAAACTGTCCCTGGGCCGTTCCTCAGGTGTCCCGGGCCGTCCTAAACTGTCCCGGGCCGTCCCTAAGCCGCCCCCGGCCCCGCGGTGCGGCCCCAGCCCGGGGGGCTACACGGCTCTCGTGGCGGTCGCGGCTTCGGGCTGTCCTTGGGCTCCTCTGGCTGCGGAGCCGCTGGAAGGGCCGTGGGAGGCGGTGGGAGCAGGCGCGGGAGAAGGAGCTGCTTCTGTGCTCTGTGTCCCCCCTGGCTCGGCCCAGCGGCCCCTGGCACAGGGAAGGCGTGGGCGCTGCCAGGTCGTGCTGGGACAGGGCACCAGAGTCCCGGGGTGAGCTGGGGTGAGAGGGATCAGGTCGTCCTTGTGTTCCCAAGCACGGCTGTGACGGGATAATGACTGCCGGGCACAAGGGTCACGTGCAGGGGACAGATAGAAGCTTCCTGTTCCTCTGGGGAAGAGAAGGATCCAGGGAGACCTGAGAGCCCCTTCCAGGGCCTAAAGGGGCTCCAGGAGAGCTGGAGAGGGACTGGGGACAAGGGATGGAGGGACAGGATGAGGAGGAATGGCTTCCCACTGCCAGAGGGCAGGGATAGATGGGATACTGGGAAGGAATTGTTGGCTGTGAGGGTGGGGAGGCCCTGGCACAGGTTTCCCAGAGAAGCTGTGGCTGCCCCTGGATCCTTGGGAGTGTCCATGGCCAACTTGGACGGGGCTTGAAGCAACGTGGACTAGTGGGAAGTGTCCCTGCCCATGGCAGGGGGTGGAATGGGTGGGCTTTAAGGTCCTGTCCAAACCATTCCAGGATTCTGTGACTAGGGTTGTTCTGTTCCCATAGCTCCAGGAGCAGAACTGCTCTCTCTGGTCTGGGTGGCAATTCAAGGCAGGGTGACTGGGATACTCCAATCCAGAGCAGGGGGAAGTGGATGTTCTGCAGCTTCCTCCCTGTCCAGACTAAAAGCCAGGAGCCCCCTGCGTCCCTCACATCCAGTCCAGGGCTCCCTCACCACCTCCCCAGGCAGGGTGACTATAAAACATAAACTATAAAATAGCATTTTAGAGTGAAACGTTATCCCAGCACCTCTGAAAAGCCTTTGTTTTGCACCCAGAAACTGTGGAAACACATCAAGCACAAGTATGAGAACTGAGCAGCTCAGCAGCAGGAGCCAGGAAGGAGCAGGGAAGGATTTGGCCTCCTGAAGCTGGGAATGAATTCCTGATGGAACAACTCCGAGCCAGAGTGTATCAGCCCCCCACTGAGCTGATGTGAGGCAGGATGGACTCTGGGGGTGCTGCTGCTGCTGCTCTTGACTCACGGTGTTCAAATAAAACTCTGGTCCTTGTCTTGTGTGTGTGTGTTCACCTCCCCCATCCTTTGGCTTCTCCAGGAGATGGAGAGTGGTTCAGTGCAGCCCCACTCCTTAGTTCCAAGGCACTGGAAGGAATCACAACCTCCTAAAAATGGTTGGAAAGGCTTGGAAGCACTTACAGAGCTGTGGTTTAGTGACAACCCTTGGCCTCTACCTAAGGAGAACCTGGAGAGGGAGGAGCAGCTCTTGTCTTTCTTCTGGCCTGTTCACAGAAAAGGGGCTTAAAATCATTTACATCATCTTTGGTAGGTCCTGTACAGGGTTGGGGGAGGTTCCTGGCCCCTCTCCCTGCCCTAACAGTGGTAAATCTGCCCAGCACTGGCCCCTTGAGCTCTGAGCAGGCTGAGTGTGCCCAGCACTGCTGGGCTGAAAATGGGGGGGGGTTGTGTCCAAAACCTCCTCAAAGGGGATGTGGATCCCTTCCCTAATTATTTCTGTGCCTTCTGGCTCTTCAGATGGCTCGAGGGGCAGAAATCATGTAGGCTTGTGTGGTACCACCAGCCTGCCCCCACCGCTGGGATCCAACGGGAGCTGCTGGACAGGGAGAGGAATTGGTCAGTGCCCCCCAGCAGCTCGATCAGGGGAGTCATGGAATGGTTGGGATGGGAAGGGACCTTAAAGATGATCCAGTTCCATCCCCCTGCCCTGGGCAGAGCCATTCCCTCCTCAGCAGCCTCACTGAGGAGCCCAGCCCTGACTCTGAGTCTTTCAAACACCTCTTTATTGCCAGGAAGGGATATCTGGGTACTGTTGGGGGTAACGATCCAGTTAATCACTCAGCTCTCTTGGCAGATCTGGCTCAGTGATTCCTGCTCTTCCCCAGCCCAGCAGCCACATCTCTCCCTCTTCCCTCCATTTTCCCTAATCGGGAGGAATTTTAGCCACGGCTGGGGGCAGCAGCTTTATTGGCTTTGCAAATGGGCACCGGGGGGGAAACATTTACTCTAAACACACTTAGAAAACATCGTGTTTTTAGAGCAAAACCCAACCCCAGCTGTGCCAGTCCCAGCTGTGCTCTGTGGAGAGGTTCAAGGGGAAGGTTTCAGCGTTCCTGGGACAGCCCCAGCCGTGAGTGCCAGCTGGCTCTGCAGTGCTGCTGCTCCACGCTGAGCAGCTCAGAGAGAGGTGCAGCTTCTGAGCAGCGGGAACCAAAGCTGAATACAGGATGAGGGGGAGACAGCACTGCAGTGGGCAGCGGGGAGGGGCTGAGCCACGAGCCCAGAGAGCAGGAGCTGCAGGAGAGCAGAGTTACCCTAGCAGGGGATTGCCCTGGACACAGGATTTAGGGACAGTGGTGAATGCAATTCCGTTTTTCCTCTGCCTGTCATCAGGAGGTTTGAAAGAAAAATCTCCTCGGAGCACTCAGGATTTCACCTCCTGTCGTGGCAGTGGCAGTTCTGCTGCATTTCTGCTGTTCTGCCAACAGCCCCAATCACAGCCCAGCCCCCTCAGAGTTAAACCAGGCACCAAGGTATGTCTACAGACCTTACTGCCACCTTACTACCACTCTACTACCACCCTGCTCCTCCTGCAGCTCTGGGATTACCCCGGATCATCACCCCCCTGCTCATGTTCTCAGCGTGGGGGGTGACAGCCACAGGCACCTTTGCAGTTCTAGAAAATACAGGGTGGTGGGGAAATGCCAATCAGGGCAGATTAACCAAGTCAATTAATAAAGCAAAGGCTAATTGGTTGCCAGGAAGTTCATCTCCATGACAAGCACAGCACTCCAAAACATCCCAACGCTCCGTGACAACTGGAACAACTTCATCACCAGCTGTGGGCAGCTGAATCCGGGATGCCCAGGTAGAGTTGCAGCTACTGCTGTGGCATCTGAGCACCTCACACACAGGTCACCTGGTAAGTTCTGTGTCTCCGTGCCCAGGGAACAACTCCCTGACAAAATCCAGCCCTCGGGAGGAGCCCCTCAGCAAGTCACTCTCAGCTCCCAGCCTTGCCACAGCAAAGGGTGGTTGGGGCAGTTCTGCCTCACGGGGTGGGACAGGGAGTTACTGAGGAGGCAGCTCCTGGGGACTCCAACCTGCTGCCTTCAGCCTGGATTTCCACACCACTGGCACCTTGCTTAGCATTAGATCCTCATTTTCCAGCATCTTTGGTCTCCGTGGCTGTGGGTAAATCTCATTACACAGAACCAACACGGAGCAGGGAGAGAGTTTCCCTGCCTGCAGATCCAGCACTGAGAGGCCTGTGGAGGTTCCTCAGAGTTACAGATCAATCCTGTCTGTGAGAGCCTAAAACACCACCTGAAACATCTCAATCATTTATTTGCCATGGTCTGTTTTCACAGGCCTCACTCCAGGGACAGAAATCTGTGGCAAGGTCTTATTCCCCTCAACTCCTGTGGGTCTGTCAGCAGTGGGAACAGCCTGAGCAGTTCCCTGCCAGCACAGAGCTGTGGCAGGGCAGGGTCAGGTTGGATCTCAGGCAAAGGTTCTTCCCCCAGAGGCTGGTTGGGCACTGCCCAGGCTCCCCAGGGCAGTGGGCACAGCCCCAAGGCTGCCAGAGCTCCAGGAGGGTTTGGATGATCCTCTGGGGCCCAGGGGGTGACTCTTGGGGATGGGCCTGTGCAGGGCTGAGGGTTGGACTGGATGGTCCTTGTGGGTCCCTTCCTTGGGATATTCTATGATTCCAGTTCAGGATAAGGCATTTCAGTGGAGCAGAGAGCTGGGGGCTGTCCCAGGGAGGCCACGGAGCCCCCGGGAGCGGCAGGGAGGGCGCAGGGACCAGTATGAAAATAAAACTCTGCGAATTATAAATAGTACAAAAGGGAAGGAGGGGCTGGTGCAGCCTGTCCGGTGTATTGGGTGCAGCCACCAGCACACACGTGTGTGTCTGTGAACCGAGGGCACTCAGGGCCTGCTCCTTCCCGGGGACAGGCAGTGCTCCCACAGGGAACGTCGTTCCACGGGAGCTGCAGTGCCAGGGGTTGAACCAGGACATCCAGCCCCCCGAGCACAGGGAATGCCAAGGACACCGAGCCAGACCCCCGAGCAGGAGGCTGGGGATGGTGCCACACCCAGCCAGGAGTCCCTCAGGAGGGGATCATGCCCTTGCTGCGCTTCCTGTCGGCCATGGCCCGCCGGTTGTGGTTGGCCCTGGTGCTCTTGTTCGCCTCCTTCTTCCTCCGCTCCTGCACCGTCTCCCGGTTCTGCCCGTGGCCCTTGGCGTTCCCCACAACGGCAGAGCTGTCGTGCTTGTACCTGCAGGACACAGGAAAGGACATCACAACGAGCACACGGCACAGCTGGGGACAGAATCTCACACCCCCAAAACACCCGGGGATGAGGAGCTCAGCCCTCGGGCCTTGGCTTGTCCCAGGGATCCACAACAGCCCAGGATCAGCATCAGCCACACAACAACTGTGTCCTTCAACACACTGAGCCCATCAGCTGAAAGCAGCTCTTAAACTGCCCCCAAATCCCTGCAGGAGCTGTTGGAGCTCTGGAAGCTGTGCTCTCCAAGATCCTGCCTTGCAAAGGGTTCTCCTGCTTGTGATAAAGGGCCTGGAATGACAGGACAAGGGGGAATGGCTTCCCACTGCCAGAGAGCAGGGATAGATGGGAGATTGGGAAGGAATTGTTGGTTGTGAGGGTGGGGAGGCCCTGGCCCAGGTTGCCCAGAGAAGCTGTGGCTTCCCCTGGATCCCTGGAAGTGTCCAAGGCCTGGTTGGACAGGGCTTGGAGCAACGAGATGAGCTTTAAGGTCCCTTCCCACTCAAACCATTCCACGACTCCACGACAAGCCAACCCATTCAACAGGATAGAACAACCAGCAGTGAAGCAGAAGGTGGTGAGGAAGTTCACACCAGGGTGGTGGGGAATGTCAGGAACAGGAACACCCTGAGCCATTCCAGTCAGCTGCAAAACACCTGCCAACTGCAGAGCCAGGGAATCACCCCCCAGAGGCTGGTCCCTGCTTACCCCTTCCTCGCCAGGAAGGCCTGGCGCCTGGCCTCGGCCCTCTCCCGCAGGACAGCGGGGTCCTGCACAAAGTGGTCCTGGAAAAAAGGGAGGGAAGAGGTCAGGAAACCCATCAGCACCCTGCAAAACCCTAGAGCAGGAACAGAGTTAATCCCCGGTTCGTTATCCCTGCAGGAATTGTCTCAGGGGCTCTGAACACCCCCTGGCAGCGGCGCTGGCTGAGGCCCCTCCCCACAGCCCCCCGTGCCAGCACAGCCGTGACACAGAGCCCCAGGGACCCCCGGGGTGCTCTGCTGGCACTGCCTGGCTCTGGAACAGAGCAGATCAAAGCTCTCCACGCAGTCAATGTCCCTGCTCCAGCCTGGTTATCCCGGGAAGCAGCTGAGCTGTCAGGGGATGGTTCCCAGCCCAGCAGCTCAGCCTCTGCTGCTGCTGAAAGAGTCACTCCAAAATCTGCTCCACATCACCCTGCAGGGAAGAAACAGGGTAAATCAGGGTCACCTTTGTTCTTTCCTTTTCAGCTTCCTCCTCCTCCTCCTCTTCATCCTCTTCCTCCTCCTCCTGTCCCTCCTCCTGTCCCTTAGGCCTGAGGACCTGAGGAATTGTGAATGGCCTGAGAAGGAACACACAGACAGTCAGCAAGGAAGTCACTGCAGCCACAAACACTTCACTGAACCTTCTTGGTTTGCATCACATCTTTAAAAAATGAAGTTTCTACAAATTTCATGGACTTTTTCCCAAAGAAAAGAAAAAAAAAAAGAAGGAAACTCAGTAGCTAATGACACATTCCTCAGGGTAATTAATGAACACATTCTTCACTGGGGAATGTTCACTATGGAGTTGTCACTGAAAATAATAATAGTTCAAAAAAAAAAGAGCAGGTCAGGGAAAACCTCAAACCTCACAAGGAATTTCTCCAAGCAAACAACTGCTTCCTTTGGGAAAGGGGGCTTTAATAAGGAATATCCTTTGTTAAGCTTTAGCTTCTCAGTCAGGAACCCCCAAACCTTGAGTCCAAACAAACAGAAACATTGATGCTCAGCAAGTGTTGTGCTCCAAACCCTCTGTGAGTGGTCAGGGGTTATCCACAGAGCCCAAATTTCATTGCTGGGCCCCAGTTTCACACAGGGGGAAATCCTTGGAGAAATCCATCAGGATTTATGAATCACCCTGGACACGCAGAGCAAAGGGCCTGGGGGTGGAGGCACAATTTACCACATGACTTTTATTCTTTAAAATATATATATATATTTGTGTGTATGCTTAAATTCTATTGGAATTCAGACCCACCATTCCACTGCCAAAGAAATAAATGTAAAACCAGAAAAGCCTTTGTTATTTCACACCCACAGATCCAGTTTTCAGCAGAAACATCCACTAATTGTTTCTGGGGAGAGTGAGCACCTGAAACAGGGGAAAAGACCTGGGTGCCACACTAACAGGGAAACCACAAAAAGGATTTAAATTGAACCCTCACCACACTTTAGGAGGGGGAAAAAAGGGACAAAGGAAGCTCAAAGCTTCATTTTGGTTTGAGGTTAAGAACAGTGACATCTTCATAATACAGAATTGAAAAGGCTGCTTTCAGACAAGTGTTAAAGCAGCTTTTAAACCACGTGTTTTCTATTTCCAGCTCGTATTTCTAAAACAAATATTCTACAGCCTCCATCCCAAACTAACCCTTTGCTTCCTAAAAGCTGATTGCCTGCAGCTGCCAGTCCTTCTGACAGTGCTGAGCAGCCCGTGAGGGTCTGAATTCCAGCTGTCAGCACTCAGAGATGTCAGAGGGGACTGGCAGGGAGAAGTCCAGTCGTAGAGTTTCCTAGATTTTGAAGTGTTCCTTTGCTAACCAGCTGTCTTAGGTTGCCCAGCTACACTGACTGTCCAAACTGGCCTGTTTTTCCCTGTTGCAGGGTGGTTTCTACAAGCAGAAGTTTCAACGCAATGGCAAATTCTCCAGCTGGATTTGCTGATGAGCAAATCTGCAGCTGGATTTGAGGCAATGGCTGAGTGGAGGCCAGAGAATGCCCTGGCACAGGCCATGGCAAGACTCTCAACCCACAGGAGGAGGGAGACCCAAATGTCACAGAGAAAGCAGCAGCAGCAGCCAAAGGGCTGGTTTGAGGGTGGGGTGAGGACACACGTGCTCACGGAGGGGCAGAGCCCAAAGCCAGCCCTGACCAGGTTTGTGGGACCCACAGGAGCCCGTGGTGGTTCCCAGCGAGCTCCCCTTCCCCACCCACCTCCTGCTGATCAGCTCATCGTCCGAGTCGGCGTCGTTGGCCCCCACTTGGTTGCCGTCGTAGGTGTCGTCGTACTCGTCCTCGTAGTCCCCGAAGGGCTGGGCCTGCCCCGGGCCCAGGGGCAGCTCCTCCACCACCACCCTGTACTGGCCGTACCTCTCCCTCTGCTCCAGCACCAGGCTCTTGTCGTTCACCAGGCTCCTGGTCGTGTCCTTCTCCCTCCTGCACAGCAGCACAAAACAGGGGCAGACACAGGCAGGGTGTCACAACCTGCCCCTGAGGGTGTTTTTGCCCCTGTTAGTGGGAGATGAAGCAACACAAGTCTCTTCTCCAAGGCCACAAGCATTCCCTAGACCCACCTGTTTCCCTGCTGAGTTATGGAGTCATGGAATGGTTTGGGTTGGGAGGGACCTTAAAGCTCATCCCATCCCCTGCCATGGGCAGGGACACCTCCCACTAGCCCAGGTTGCTCCAAGCCCCGTCCAACCTGGCCTTGGACACTTCCAGGGATCCAGGGGCAGCCACAGCTTCTCTGGGCAACCTGTGCCAGGGCCTCCCCACCCTCACAGCCAGGAATTCCTTCCCAATATCCCATCTAAACCTACTCTGTCAGTTTGAACCCATTCCCATTTGTCCTGGCACTCCGTGCTCCTGAAAATAATCCCTCTCCATCCTTCTTATCAGCTCCTTCAGGTCCTGGAAGGCCACAATTAGGTCACCTTGGAGCCTTCTCTTCTCCAGACTAAACAACCCCAGTTCTCTCAGCCTTTCCTCACAGCAGAGCTGCTCCATTCCTCCCATCAACCTCCTCTGGACTTGCTCCAACAGCTCCATGTCCTTCCTGTCCTGGGGGGGCCCAAATCTGGATGGAGTGGTCCCGGTGGGGTCATTTGTCCAAGGACTCTTTGGCCACTCAAACCATCCACTCCTGGCTTGGAACAAAGTCACTCTTAGGCAGAAGCCTGGGAGGATCCCACAGCAGATCAGAGCAGGAACTGGAGGCCACCACCCCCCTTTGAGACAGAGAGGAAGCTTTTCCAGGAGGCCAAATGCTGAAATGTGGCCAAGGAGCACCAGGAGAGCCACAAACCATGAGTGAGGATGAGAGTCAACACAACTAACAAGGCAAAGAGCAAAACAGTAGATAATGACTGTGATTCAACCTCTCAGAGCACTGCAAGGGCTTTGTTTTTTAAGCTTAGAAGGCAAGTAAATTATAGTAATTTTAGAGAAGGGAAGAGCAGGAACCAGAGGTGTTAAAAAGCAGGTACTGAGTGTCTCGAGCTGCACAAGCATAAGCTCTGAAGTCCCATTTTTCAGACCAGACAAGTACATGTTTACAGAACAACAACAAGGGATTCCACTGTCCGGCATTCCCAGGACAACTTGCAGCCCTCAGAGTCCAGGAGGAACAGGCACCAGTGGATATCACCAGAGAAAGAACCTGTGCAGGGCAGGGGCGGTGACTCAGGAGGGGACAGACCGAGGTGACACAGCACCAGGCAGGGGGGAGGTGATCCAAGCAGCCTGATTTCCATTCAGAACCTCCAAACAAAGGAAGTTTGCAGCTCGGTGTGGTTCCCTCTCTCCCATGACTCACCGTTCCAGGCCTGCATTCAGCTGCACAATGCCCTCCCAAGCATGCAGTGAGTTCACACATCCCCAGGCTGGGATCACTGGGATAACAGCTCCCGTGGGCATTCAGCACTGGGTAATTGCTTCCTGCCCAGCTGGTCTGGTGACTGCAGAGCTGTGTGAAATGGCACCAATCCCGGGAAAAACAGTGGGACAGCTCCTCTGGCCCCACGGTGCTGAGGGCATGCTCTGACTTAGGAGACAGATTCAGCTGAAACAACTAAGGCTGGACAGGCACAGACAAGTGGGATCACTTTTCAGGATCAGCAGAGTCTGTGCTGGTACATTAATTTCCTCACGCTCCTTTCCCTCCTCATCCTGCCTGGATTTCTCTTTCCCAAGGACAGGCCCTGCCCCAAACTGTTCACAGGGGCCAGTGCAGCAGGACCCAGCCTGCTCTGGCTCTTTAAGTGACATCATGCTTAGCAACAGACTGAACACGAGAGAATTTGGTGAGCAAAAGGCATTAAGAAGAAGGAAAAAAAGAGAAAGAATTAAATATTGACACAATCCCAATCCAAAGCAGATCTCAAACTAAGCCTGGAGAGCCCTGTTACTCCAATGCTTGGGTAAAACATCAGGCTTCTTGCTGGTGGAAGAACCACTGAGGAAGTGGGATTTTCAGTGCTGAAAAGACACTCTGGGTATTTATGGAGAGCTGAGTGTTAAATCCTGGAGAGCCAGGTACCACAGCTTATCCTCTGACTGAGTTAGATGTGGTCAGCTCTGGGTGGAGGGTGTACAATGCCCATCACAGCTGGTCACATCCACATTTCAAACCACTCAGACCAGAAATAACGTGCCTGGAGTCCTGCAGAGAGTTCTCAGTGTAAAAACTGTTCTGAGATGAAGACACAGCCTGAGGGAGGCCAAAAGACACCACAAGAGCAGCAGTGAGTGGATAATCCCAAGAATTCATGTAACTACAGCAGGAGAGATGAGAACTTCTCCAGGAGTGATGGTGCCACAGGAGAGAAGGCTCAGCCTCCCACACAGCTGGAGGGCAGTGCCGTGGGAGCAGGGCCCCCCAGCCCAGCTCAGGGATCACTCACAGCTCCCAGAGCTCTCCAAGTGATCTGCAGAGGGAGCTCCGAGCAGGTTATTCCAGCCACCGGGTGCTCTGTGCTCATCCCGGGGCTCTCTGGCCTTGTCCAGCTGCTGCAGCAGCTGCCCAGCTGTGCAAGGCTTTGGGAGACAGGGAGAACCCAGCCGAGGCTTTGGGAGACAGGGAGAACCCAGCTCACCTGGGCAAGGCTTTGGGAGTCAGGGATAAACCAACACAGCCTGCACAGGGCACCTGCCTGCACTGAGAGAGGCAACTCCACGAGGAGAAAGGTGAGGTCTGTGAATTCTTAGCCATGGGATGTGTCAAAAGTCCTGGCCAGAGAGGAAAGAAATCCCTTTCTTGCCCAGCCAAACCAGGATCAGCACAGTGGCACTGCCCTGAGAAGCTGGACTTGGGACAAAAGTGGGTTTCTCCTGAGAGGTTGAAGCAGCTTTGCAACCAAAACCTTAACTGGGAGCTCTCATGGTCATGTGGCTCAAATTCCACCCAGATTTTTAGTTGTCTTCTGTGTAATTACATCCCAACATAAAGATCACACTTGGCTGGTTACAGACAGTGTTTAGAGTGTAGTGGAAGGTGGAACAAGATGGGCTTTAAGGTCCTTTCCAACCCAAACCACTCTGGGATTCTGTGATAAGACAAAAAGAATCTAGGAAACAAGGGAACCATATTATAGAGGCAGAGTTGATATGAAGGGGAGCCAGCACCTAAATCTGCATGGAGTGTGGCACAGCACAACACACCAAACCGGGCACAAAACAAAGTTAAAACTGATGGGGGTTTATAGAAATCCCTGCTCATTGTAGGGAGACTGGACTAAGTGACCTTTAAAGGTCCCTTCCAACCCAAACTACTCCACGACTCCAAATGCCCTTGTGCAGGAGGCTCACGGCAGCAGGAACAACACGAGGTGTCTGAGGCACTCAGGGTTATCAGATTTTGAAGTAGATGGATATTGAAGCTTCTCTTGGCTCTAAACCAGATCATTATTTATTCTCAGCTCTGAGTCACAATCCCAGGCTCAGAGATGGTCCTTTTCAAGGTTTTGTTGTTCAGTACAAGTTTAACATTAAGCCCAAGGAGCAAGAGCCTGACATTACAAATGAGCTTGGCAGAGCCACCTCCAGCAGCAGACACAGCAAAGCCAATTAGGAAAAACACCACCTGAGACCAACTCCCCTCATACCTCACTTTCCTTTCCCAGACACATGGGTGGGAAACATTTTTGATGGAGCCTCACCCCCTGCCAACACACCCCTGCAGGAGGTTTGCAGGAGATAAAATGTGCAGGTTCCCAGGGATTTATTCCTCCTGACACACAGAGTTAACGAGCAGGGACACAACACTCACCTCTTGCCTTTCTGTATCCGAGACACATCCACTGAATCCCTGCTGAAAACATCAAACTCATCATTCTGGAAAACATTATAGCGGGAGGTGACCAGGGGAGTAGGGTCTGGCTTCAGCTGTCTGTTGGAAAAAACAAGGGGAGAGAGGATAAAAACAAAGGTGAAGTGAGAAAGACCAAATCCTCTCCTCCCTAAGCCCCTGGTTTATCCTTTGTCAGTCCCAAAGTCATCCAGAGCACACCAAGACCCTCCCCGTGGCTCTGGGTCAACCCTTCACTTCACAGCTCTAGTCTGAGCTACAAGGCAGCTTCCAAATCTAATCCTTGTGGGGAAACTAAAGCAACTCCCAGAAAGCCAAAAGGAAACTCTGCTGCTCCTTTCAGAGCAAGACAAACCCTGCAGCACCACAGAATATTCAACAGACTGCCTGCTCTCCACACTGACTCAGTAAAGACAAGCACTAAGTATGATGAATTACATGCTGGAAAAAATTCCAATAATTTGCTGCTGCTGATTGCAAGATATTTATCTCCCTGTGGTTCCTCCTTAAATCCTTCTCATGGCTCCAGGTTTACGATTGTTCAACTTGTAAGACAAAGGGCTGTTCTCTGACATCGATTTTGGTGTGCAGTGAGCTCAGCTGGGCAGCTGCAAACGCTGCTGTGCTCACCTATAAATCAGCAGGGATCAGAATTGGACATTTCCTATTGAACCAACAGCTTTGTTTCAAGATGAAAAAGGCGGGGGGGGGGGGAAAAATCCAGTTCTATCTCATTTAACTGCTGGCTTTGCAGAAAAACCAACCCTTCCTTAAGCTCACCCTGCAGCAGTTGTGCCCAAGTCAGCAGATCTGATTTGGGAGCACCAAGATTGCTGAAAAACTAGGATTTTTTTTTCCATAGTTTTTCTGATAAAGATGCTTCCCTTTAACGCAACAGTGAGACAGCCTGCCCACTCCTCCATGAAATGTGAACAAACAGCACATTCACATCCTGACACTCCGTCAGGAACTGCTGGTGCAGCACAAAAACACACTCACAGCTGCAGACAAACTCCAGCAACTCAATCCTGCCACCAGCTATCAACCCCCTGTACAACACAGGCAAGCAGGGCAAGCCTGGCAAGTTTGTCAGAGGACACATAAAAATGGGTCTGAATTCCCAGTCCCAACCTCTCTCTGGTCTAACTTCCCTCACAGAGCAGCAGCCTGTTGGATAACCACGTCTGACCCTGCAGGGTGAGCTGCAGCTGAATTAGCCCCTTCCCTGCAGGACTCCTGGGATTTCCACACCTACCATCCCAAACTCTGCAGCAAAATAACTTTCGAAGGCAACACATTCTATTGCCCAGCCCAGTGTCCCAGTGATGGAATTTTAATGGTGCTTACTTGAGCATTTAATGTACAAGCAGTTTTGTCCCTGTCACAAATCACAGCCCAGAACCTGCCCTACTCAAACCCTGAGCAGAGAACGTTCTACCCCTTGGCAGAAAGCTGATGGCAGGGGACAAGGAGAAGCTCTCACTGCAGTTATACACCCCAAAAATACACACGTGCAACTTCTCAGAGCTCTGCAAGTGCTGAGCCTTCAGTGAGAACAGGGTTAAATGCTGAACAACCAACCACAAGTTGTGCCACACCTTTGCATCCTTCGGTCCAGCTTGTCCAAGTGTGGCACCAGCTTATCTTCCAGAATGTTGTTGATCACCTGCTCTGTGTTGTATCCATACTCCTCCAGGCAGGCCAGGATGAATCCCTCCCCGAGGTCAGGCAGCAGGTCCTTCACCTGGGAGATGAGGGAGTCCAGCTCCACGCCGGACACGCGGGCGACGGGCGCGGCCGCTGCACCAGCACACTGCGGGTACCAAACTGGGGTTACTGGGCAGGGACAGCAGCTGAGGGCAGGCAGGAGAGCTCAGAAACAAAGGGAGAGCAGCAGTCTGGGCTACCAGAGCTTAGACACACAGAACTCCAAGACTGGAGTCAAAAGAAGAGAAATCAGCTGTTTGGATCCGAACACAGAGTTGGGCACACGAGTGCTTTTGTCAGTCCCCAGGCCAGCAAGGACACTCTGCAGAATCCCTTCCTCAAAGCTGCGCATTTAAAAATATGCACGTGAACTGCAGGGATGGGGCAGAGTATTTGAATAATCCCCAGCAAGGGAAAACCCAAGCCCTGGGAGTTACAAGCCATTTGCTGAGAGATAAAGCGGGATTCAGGTGTGGATTCAATTCTCATTTCCCAAGGCATGTGGGGCTGCACTGAGATCCAGGGAAGGTCAGAAATGACACTAAATCTCATGTTGTCACCAAAACTGAGCAAACCAAGGCTGTCCTCACGAAGAATGAAGGGCAGGCAGAGCAGAGCCCTGTCCCACCCACAGGCTGTACCCACCTCATCCCCCAGTGCACAGGCAGCCCCTGGATCCTCCCTGTGCTCAGCAGAGCTCTCCACTATTGCTGATGCTCCAGTAGATGCTGCTGCTGCTGCTGGATCTTTAACAACCTGTCCTTTTTTCCTGTCCACCCCTTCCCAGGCACTTTCCACTGCCTGGAGGATATAGGCTGTCCTGGTCTCGTCCCTGAGAGCAGAGAGTTAAGGACATTCCTGGATGTGCATGTTCCGAGATCACCTTGGAGTAACTGTGACTGTCAGTGGCTCCCAAGCCTGTGCCTACATCAACACCCAGGGAATGGTTTGGGCTGGGAGGGACCTTAAAGCTCATCCCATCCCACCCCCTGTCATGGGCAGGGACACCTTCCACCAGCCCAGGTTGCTCCAACCTGGCCTTGGACACTTCCAGGGATGGGGCAGCCACAGCTTCTCTGGGCAACAACTGCCTCCCTCTCCTTTTTTTTTGTTTTTTTAAGAAAAGCTTTCCAGCACTCGTTGCAGCTAAACCAGAGGCAGCAACAGGGGAAACGTCCCTGGTGTGAAGAATCCAACCCCCAAGGTGAGAGCAGAGGATACAGAGTGGAGGATGCCTGCTGGAGCAGACTGACATCGTCCTCAACGGGGAACAGCTCGTCGTAGTCACGGAGAAATCTGAGAATGCAAGTTTAATCAGCTGAACTCGATTAATTACCACTCCCACCCCTGCTGTGCCTCCCTGACTGCCTCAGTGCTCGGGTAGGAACACACAGAACCTCTCACCCAGTCCTGGATTCCTGCCAGCCCTGATTTTGCTCCCATTACACTGCAGCAGCACTCCCCCCAGGCCCTCAGAGCCAGCTGGAACACCCTCAGTGTGAGGGGCTGTAACCCAGTGCTGCATTACAGGGAAATGTGCTTTATGGTGTGAACGTGCTCAGAATGCCAGCACAGCCAGGAGGACAAGTTGGAATTCCCAGTTCTGCCACTCACTTTGCATGTCCAGCATTAGTGTTTAACATCTTCCTGGTGTGGTCACCCCAGCTGGAAAGCACAGGTCACTAATAACAGCCTAACTTGTCAAGGGAGCTAATGGCTAAATTGCTACTCTCCTCTTTGAGAGCCTGGATTACAGAGAGTGAAGAATAACATTCCTCAGTGTCATGCAGCATCCTCCTCACCTTTACAATGAGGGCTGTGCTGCAGGCTGAAATCCTCTCACTGTAGCTCTCCCAACTACTTGGAATGATTTCTAACTCCCCAAAGCCTCATAACGCTGTCTCAGGCAATCCTGGTGTAAAGAATGGCAGAGGAAGGAGGTGTCCCCCCTCAGGCTCCTTCCCAGCCAGACTCACCTCCTCTCCTGAAGCACTGAGGTGAAGATCTGTAGAAATTCCTCAATAAACGGCTGAATATTCTCACAGCTGCAGAAAACACAGCAGGGTGAACACTCAGAGCTAAGGCTGCCCCCCTGCACGAGCTCCATGTTCTGCCTCACCAGCCAAAGCAGTCACAGTCACACACCAAGGCTACACCCCATTTAAAAACAGATTCCAGGCCACTTTTTGTCTTTCACGGGAGCAAAGGGTCAAATGGAAACAAGTCCCTCTTACGGCTTCAGCAAACATTTCAGGCACCTACATCTAAAGCTGTATCACAGTCAGAATTACAAGACAGGCTTTACAAATAGTTTGATGCCTCAGACTTGCAGTGAGCAGAAAAGGGTGTGTGGTGCCTTTGTAACTGTGCCTGTATTATATACCTTGGGATTACAGCAGTGAACCTCCCAGAAGGTGTGTGCTCACCTGGGCAAGAGCCTGTGCCAGCAAACTCCCATTGCACCCCTGGCCACAGTGCCCAAACCTCCCCAGCCCACCCCCTGCCATGGGCAGGGACACCTTCCACCAGCCCAGGCTGCTCCAACCTGGCCTTGGACACTTCCAGGGATCCAGGGGCAGCCACAGCTTCTCTGGGCAACCTGTGCCAGGGCCTCCCCACCCTCACAGGGAAGGATTCCCAGTATCCCATCTATCCCTGCCCTCCTGGAGCTTAGAGCTGTTCCCCTTAATTCCTCTGAAGTATTTACAGCCCTCACAACTGAGGGACCTGAACACGTTACTCTGGTTTGTTGATACTGTCAGTGTTCCAGTGGGTGCTGAAAGCCAATCCCAGGGAAGCAGGGGAAAGGCAAGGCTGCTGTTGCCCCTTGAAGGATTGGATTTACAGCACAGACAGACTGAGGGATAAAGTCCAGGGCACAGAGGAAGTCAAGGAAGCAAATCCAATCTCATAAGGGTGATTCTTGGGGGTGTCCTGTGCAGGGCCAGGAGTTGGGCTCAGTGGGTTGCTTCCAGCTCAGGATATTCTGTGATTCTATGAATTCCACAAATAAACTGCTCATCTTGGACAGTTCCACTGCTGTCAAAGCAGGGGAAACATCCAAGCAGGGCAAGAGCCCCAGAGCCCAGCAACCTACACCAGCTCCAGCACAGGGGAGGAGAGACCAGCCCAAAGGAGCACTGGCCTGGCAGTTGGGATCCAGGTTCTTGGCTCCATCCCCACTGTACAATTTGGGTCATTTTACTTCTTTTCTTTAAAATCAGGTTAGTTTACACTTGCTTTCCTTTTGAGATTACTCAGCGCTATCAGTTAACAATTTTCCCAACAGAAGTGGGGAAGAACTAGATAAAGGCAGCAGTATCCAGGTTTAAAATGACTGTTTTCAGTGATTTCTAACTGTGCACCACTTCTACTGTGGGGTCTCAGCCAAGGTGTCTACACACACAATTAGAATTTGCATAAACTGAGGTTAGAAAGCTCCTTGGACCACAACTCATCACAGAGATTCTGGACCAAACAGCTTCATCTGGAACATTCCTGATATACAGGACAAGAGAATTCTGATCTCAGCCAAGTCTTTGGCTGCAGCCCCAAGACAGAAAGCAGTATCTGCTCATTTTCTCCAATAAATTTGTAAATGAGGAAACAGTTTCCCCCCCCAGCAATCAAATACCTGGCGGGGAGCACAGAGCCAAGTGCCAATACCTGCTCTCCAAGATGGGCTGCAGACAGACTTGGTTTATTAGGATGTGAAAAACTTCTATCATCTTCTTCCTGGAATGCGAAATCCTCCTCCACAAATCAGCAAAAACACTTCAGAGAGAGCAAAAGACACTGTTGGTGGCAGCACAAGAATCTGTAACACACCTTCATGCCAGAGTCAACCTTCTAAAAGAGGGATTTCATCAGCAGAATCACTTCCTTGCTGCAAAGACCAGAGATTGGAGCCACTTCACAGCTATTAAGGAAAATCCACGCTCTACACAAAGCTCCTCTCAACCCCCAGTTGTCCTGACAGCTCCACACAGGATCCCCCCAGTGTGCCAGCACAGCCTGTGCCTTCCAAGGAGACCAAGCTGTACACAGAGATATCATCCATGTTCTCACACTTGGTTACAATTGGAATGCACCTCCCATCAAATTCCTTCTTACCACAGCACTGAAAGAAATGATTAGTCACCCCACTGCCCAGGAAAATTTGGAATTACAAGTGTCATCTCCTCAGAGCTCTTCAAAACAGCACAAGAAAAGGGACAGAAAGACTCCCCAGGGATGGGTAAAGCAGCATGAAGTGAATTTTTAACTCAGCCCTGGGAAGCCTCTCTGAAAAGCCAAGGCCAACCCTTGCAGCCATTCTCACCTGTTATCCTCATAATGCCTCTTCTTGATTGCAGATTCCAGCTCAGGAATTGCCAGTTCATAAAATGAAGCTAACCTGGAGAAAGGGGGAACAAATCAGTAACTGTCAGCTGAGGTTCCAAAAATCATTTGCTAAAAGACAAACCAAATGGCTGGTTTCATTAAACCCTCCTCACCAGCATCACCCATTTTGTTATTTTTTCCCCCCAAAACACAGGCACATACACAAGAAAGAGCAGCACTGGAAGGAAATCACAGTCTCAGGAAACCACTGAGGTGTCTTTGAAGAGGTAGGAAAGAAATGCATTTGAAAAGCACCCTGGTACTTATCAGAACCATCTGCCCAACCCAAACACAGACCTGCACAGAGCCAACAGACACAGAATCACAGAATTGCTCAGGTTGGAAAAGCCCTCTGAGACCATCGAGTCCAACCCTTCCCCAGCACTGCCAAGGCCACCACTTACCCATGTTCCCAAGTGCCACATCCACAGGGCTTTGAAATCCCTCCAGGGATGGGGACTCTACCCCTGTCCTGGGCAGCTGTGCCAGGGCTGGACAGTCCTTTCCATGAAGGGATTATCCCTGATGTCCAACCTGACCCTCCCCTGGCACAGCTGGAGGCCATTCCCTCTCCTCCTGTCCCTTGTTCCCTGGGAGCAGAGCCCGACCCCCCCCGGCTCCCCCCTCCTGTCAGGGGGTTGCAGAGCCAGAAGGTCCCCCCTGAGCCTCCTTTGCTCCAGGCTGAGCCCCCCCAGCTCCCTCAGCTGCTCCTGCTGCTCCAGCCCCTTCTCGGCTCCGTTCCCTTCCCTGCACACGCTCCAGCCCCTCCATGTTGTGAGGGGCTCAAAACTTAACCCAGTTTGAGTCCTCTCCGAAACACCCCATCCCACTCCAACACCCTCCTGGCCCTCCTGCTGTGTGCCAAGCACTGACATGAAGGGGGACATCATTTCCAATCAAGTCTTACTGGCCTTGCTGTTCAGCTCTGCTCCAGGTGGGCGTTCAGCTGAAGGAATCCCACATGCTGGAGGCCCAAGAGGATGTTCCCATAGGATGGGGCAGGGAGGAATCACAGAAAGTTTGGCCCAGTTTCCATTCCAGGCAGCACACACAGACCCTCTCCTTCGGGGACAGGGCACCAAGAGACCTGGAGAGATGCCCTTCCCAGAACACAGCCAGCACTGCCTCACCAGCAGGGAGATGGTGATGGTTCCCAGCACTTTGCAGGAAAGTCTGGCTGGACTCCACCAGGAACATTGTGTCCACGTCCCTCATTAAGAGCCCACCACGCTAAATGAGTGTCCTTGAGGCAAAAGTAGCAAAGCTGGTCGATACTTTTAGCGGGGGAGAGGAATTAGCAAGTGCAGGCAGATTGGCTGAGCTCAGAGGTTCCAGATGACACAAAAGAGTCTTTCCTCCCCACATTCCAAAGTCCCGGTCATTTGGCCCCACTGAGGATGCAAATGTTGCTGCTGTCCCACTGCACAGAGATCGGGACTCTCTCAGCACATCTCTGACATGAACAGGAGAATGAAAAGCCAAAGGTTTTCCCCCTGTGAGTGCCCAGGCATGGAAGCAGTGCTGTTTGCCAGCCCAAAGAGCCACCAGCAGCCCAGCAACCTGCCCTCCTTCCAAAATCCAACGTGGAGACAACACCCAAGGAGGACAGAGGGCAGGTCACTCTGCCTGTGCTCCCTAAAGACTTCAGAGCTCTGCAACTTGCCTGGGAGCAAAAGTGAAATACAAACCTGGGTTTGCTCACACTAAGCAAACAAAACAGGGGAAATAAGGACAGTAAATTAACACTTCACTCAATCCTAAACAAGGGATGGTGAAAGCAAGACTCCACAAGGTGATGTGGGGGCTGAAACCACCTGGAGCAGTGTGGTAAGGTGCCACTCAAGGACCTGCAGCCTCTGTGGGACAAGCTGTGCTGTCTGGACCTTGAGCCCATCCTGACTCATCCCCACTGTGCTCCAGAGCTGCAGAGGGAATCAGTGCCAGCCCTGCTGTGACAGGGCTGCCTTGTCACCCTCTCCCAGGCACTCAGCTTTTGCCAGGCCTCAGTAATGCTCTCTACCACAAGACTTGGGCGTAATATCAAACAAACCCACTTGTTTTCAGCCCTTGAAGGACCATGACTGTGAAATGCTTCTGCTTCCCTTGCTTGGATCTTACAGCAGGAAGATCTTTATGTCCATAACTCGTCCCTCTCCACCCTTTGCAGAGCACACCAAGTACTGTCCAGCTGGGTTCTGAAGCTGTCATGGATGCCTGGCTCTAGGATCACTCCCAGTGCTGAAGGTGAATATATAACAGCAAATCCAGACATCCCTATCCATTTATTCATTCTGCTGCGTTCCTGTCAGTGTGAACCCAGCAGCCTCTGCATTAAATCTGTCTTCTCTTAACGAGGGAGGGACTGGGACAGGACACAGCAGCACATTCAGTATTTTCACTTGGCCAGGACAAGCTCTGCCTGCAGAGCAAGACGTACCTGTAACAAAACTCGTGTTTTTGGAAGGTCTGGCAAGCCAAGGGGAAAACATCAAGAAAGGCCCAGAGTGTTGTGCAGGTGTCACATAAATATAGCACAATGTCCTTCAGCTCCTGGGGGGGAAAGAGCAGTTACTGAGGGAAGAGCAAGTTTTCCCAGGAACACAGTACATTCACCAACAGGGACACAGCATATTCAGGGCAGGCCTTTTCCTGACTGCAGAGCCTAAACTATAAACATGTTACAGGGTCTGGGGGCAGAGACAACATCTCTCCTAAAGCCTCCTAAACTCCTTTAAACTCCTAAACCCTTCAAAGATCTATAAGGCAATCCTAACTGCTTGCTTTCATTAAAGGTTCTGTGAAATTATAGGGATTCTCATCAGATCTTGTTCTGGACAGTGGCTTTGTTCTCAAAATACCCTCCACACATGGAATTCTTCCCCGTGTAGCTGGAAGCACTGCATGGGAAACAGAAACATGGGAGTCAAAGGGGTGATTTCAGCAGCCTGGTCCAGTGCAAGATGCTTTTCCAGGGCAGCTGAAACAATCCCCCCCCCCCAAACTGAGTGACTAAGATTTTGTAGACTATTCTCACTGACAGGGGCCTGTCTTTGTACAGCCCCCAGCACCTGAAACCCCTCTTAATTAACTACAGTTAAAGTACATTGTGGTTAAACACACACTCCTGAAGGAAAAAGCCCAGCTCTGCCGGGGTTAGGGGGACACTTCTGTCAGATATTCTGTTACATTATGAGCTGGTTAAGCAAAAAAGTTGCCAGGTTTAAACCTCCCCCTTTACAAGGGGTATGGGTGACATACACACAGGCAAAGCAACCAGCTCAGGGTGGGAAGGTTTGATCATCACCTCCTGTGACAGTGGAACAGTGACACAGAACCACGTGCTGGGTGAGCCACCAGTTTTTGGGAACAGGACGGCGCAAGGGGCACAGCCCAGGCAGGAGCAGCCCTACCTGGAGGGGCATGTTCCCTGCAGTCACACTGACTTTCTCTTCCAGCTTCTGGGGCTCAGCAGAGGCTCCTTCACACTGCAAACCACACTTGTGCAAGATGTTGTTGAACACCTAAACCAAGAGAGCAGGGCAGTGTTAACAACAGGAGCAAGGCAAGCTTTGTCCTGGGAACAACCACTGCCCATCCCAAATGCAACCTGGGACTATTTCTGTAATACCTCCTGTTAGTGAGCTATTCCCAAAGCCCTCCTGCCCTCCTCTCTGAGGTTGGCAGGACAGATTTTGTGGTTCTTTTTCACAAGCAAAGGTTCTGGGGAGGAGCTGCCAGCTGCAATGGTGACCAAACCCACCCTTCTGCACACTGCTCTGATATGGCAGAGCACAAAAAGCAAATGGAACCTCTGCTGCCCTCCCCAGTAATTAATTTGAAGGTTTGGTCTTGCATCCCAGAATATTTTTAAAATGTGGTATCCCATCTGAGATTTACCTCCAACAGTTTCTTAACACTTGGAAAAAAAAAAAGAACAATGTGGGTTTCCAAAACATCAAGTGACATGACAGGGGTCTTGGGGTAAAGGATGCAGAATTGTGGAATCATGGAATAGTTTGAGTGGGAAGAGACCTCAAAAATCACATAGTTCTGCTCCCTGCCATGGGCAGGGACACCTTCCACTAGCCCAGGCTGCTCCAAGCCCCGTCCAACCTGTCCTTGGACACTTCCAGGGATCCAGGGGCAGACACAGCTTCTCTGGGCAACCTGGGCCAGGGCCTCCCCACCCTTCCCAATATCCCATCTATTCCTGCCCTCTGGCAGTTTGAAGCCCTTTCCCCCTTGGCCAGTCACTACATGCTCTTGTAAATACCTTGTGTTTATTTTTGTGCATAGGGCAGCTTTTTGAGGACATAAACATGACATTTCAGGGTACAAAGACTTCAAGATTTCCCCCTCAGGCTGAATGTGAATCCTGCTTGCTCAGGTTGGAGAATATAAAAGCTGTTCATATAAAGGAAAGCTGACACATGGAGAGGTGCTAAATAGCTTTTGCACGGCCCCAGAGCACCCCTTGCATCAGATTTTCCCTTGCTCCTGAACCTGCAGTGTTATCCCTAACCCATTCTGCTATGTTAAACTACCTCTCATGGTTTCTATTTTGTTGATTTAAGTTTAATTCTTCCCCTGAGATGCCCAATGAAAATTCCTTGACATTCACTGCAGGGAAGGCGAGAAGCTGAAGGAAGGTGATGGGAGTTATTACATCAAGTAATAGTTTTAGATAAAGGCTCAAAACCTCCCTGAGACACATTAACATAAACTAGGGAAAGGAAGCAATAGTAAAATCCAGGGAGGTTTAGGTTGGATCTCAGGCCAAGGTTCTTCCCCCAGAGGCTGGTTGGGCACTGCCCAGGCTCCCCAGGGCAGTGGGCACAGCCCCAAGGCTGCCAGAGCTCCAGGAGGGTTTGAACAACGCTCTGAGGGACAGGGTGGGATTGTTGGGGTGTCTGTGCAGGGCCAGGGGTTGGACTGGATGATCCTTGTGGGTCCCTTCCAACTCAGGGTATTCCAGGATTCTCTGAACTGCCTGCCTGCCTACAACTGTTCCCTTCCACTCCCCAAGCCCTGCCACAGCTCCAGAGGAAATCCCAGCAGGAAAGCAGTACCTGGAGGACAGTGGGCAGAGTCTCATCCAGGTCACCGAAGTAACTTGGCTGCTGAGTGAAGATATTTCCTGAAAAGGGGAAGGAGACCATTGCCATTAGTTCAGGCACTGACACCAACGAGCAAATTGGCACCAGAATATTGTACCTGTGACAGGGTACCCATGACATTGTGCCTGTGACATTGTGCCTGTGACATTGTACCTGTGACATTGTACCTGTGACATTACTGACACTGTGCCTGTGACACTGTGCCCGTGACATTACTGACAACCCCCAGACACAGCTGATGACCACGTAGGACACGGGCCCAGCTCAATCCTCAGTCCAAGCACAGGCCCTGCTCCCAAAAAGCTGCTCCATCAGCCCCCCAGTGCCACTGGAGGTGCAGCAGTGGGAACATGCTCATGAGAGCAGAGCAAACGAGGTGTCAGATGATTCATGCTCCAGGGGCTGGATCAATGAATAATGCAAATACTATCACTGAACATCCCCAGTTCCTTTATTTGACAACTGGAGTTGACTTTTAATTACTGATAACAGTTCAGCACACACTGAAAATGTGCTGCAGAATATTTCTTAAAGGTAATGAGCCTTTAGTAACACCTGCTATTACATTACCAGGGCTCCATTATCTTTACAAAATACTCCACTGAGTAATGCCGTGCCATAAATCCTCACCAAGCACTGAGGCTTCTATTTTCCTGGGAATTACTGTTCAGACAATGAAAATTAAGAGTTCTCCAGCAAGCACAGAGCTTGGGCAAGAGTTATGAGACGAGTTTCAGAAAAATTTAAACCCTGAGAAGAACCTGAAGTTTATGAAGGTATGAATTACAGCCCAGAACTGCTCATGCCATCACTGTCACAGCATAATGAAATAACCAGGTGGGCAAATCCTTGGCCACCTGTGTGCAGAGTTGTTGTGTGGCACTGCAGAGCATAATTCAAAGGAGGTTTCATACACTCAGGTCTTCTTTGGAATATTTTAAACCCCAGATAATCTAAGGTTCACATCTCAAAGAGATCTGTCTATCTTGCCATGCCTTTCTTCCCACCTCTGAGGCCCAAGAGAGGAACTTAGAGTAGAAGTTACTGAAAAAAAGGATAAAGGGATTAAAAATGCAAAGGTTTATCTCAGCTTTTCTGGCTGGAAATCTGGCTGCATCACATGATCTCTAACACTTCTCTTGTTAGTGAGCTCAGAAATGAGACAAAAATAGCAAAGAAAGGGGAAAGTTTCATCCCATGAGCTTCATTCAAAGGGGGTGAGTATTTACTAAGAAGAGCTCACTTAATCCAAGCCCAGATACTCTTCCAGCTGTGCTCAGGTGATGTTAAAGATCACAGGCAGTTCCCCTGTGAAGGGAGCACAGGATAAACACAGAAGTTAAGTCAATGTGCTCCATCTTCATCCCTCAGGTTCTGGCAGCCACAGCTGAGACATTCCCGACTGTCCCTGCCACTGAGGCTGTGTGTGCACACAGAGAAATCCAGGGATAAGCACAGCTTGAGCAACACTCTGAAGTGTTTGTGGTTTGGAGGCACTAAATACATCAATGTCTGCTTTGAAAATTCAAGTTCTCCCACTTCCCAGAGCAGAGGTTACCTCATGCTGAGCGTTTCACTTGGCTCCCAGCTCTGGGAACAGAAGCACTCACATGAGCAGTTGGACTGTGCCCCAGCTCCCAGCCCTCCTCCCTCTTTGCCCAGGAGTTGTTTGCTCCTTCCCATCTCTTCCAGGACTTTACAGAGCCCCCACATTCCTCTCCCAATGGCTGAGCACACGTTTAATTGCATGGGAAAGGACTGAGCCTTGGTTCAAGCCTGAAAGCAAGAGCCCAGCTCAGGGCAGCAAAGCATGACATGATGTTTCCTTGGCATACATGAAGTACACAGGAATAAAGAAAAGCACAGTCTGATCTAGAAATGATAGACTCTAGTTGCTACTGAACAATTCATTTTCAGAGTGGTAACACTGGTATAAAACCCCACTTGTCACTTGTCATACAAGTAAGGAAAAGCTTAAGTGCAACAAGTTGTTCCTTGGCTTTAACTAACCAATCATCTTCTGGAGCAGGAGGCCATTTCCTTTCCCAAAAAGCACACAGAGATCCAGAATCTTAGGGATGTCAAACAGGAAGTTGTTGTAAATGATTTCTCCAAAGACAGAGGGAGTGATAAAATGTTCCTACAAAATAAAAAAACAGAAGTAATTTAAAGGATAATCCCCACCTTGCTCTGAGGTAACTCCAGCATTACAATGACACCCATAAAAACCTCTCTCAGAGGAGTGTTCAGGGTTTGGTTTCAGAGAAGGCAGCAGCTCTGCTTGAAACAGCTTCTGTGGAGACATCCACTCCCACATTCCCAGCTGCCTGTCACTGCCACTGATTTCTTCACCATGAAGTGAATCAATCTACCTAAAAGTTAAACCAAAAACGTCCCTGCAGTTCACGAGTCCCCATCCTGGGGACAAAGAGCTGATCTGGCACAGAACACCTCAGGAGCAGGAGTGAGTGACCAGGCACAGGATCGGCCACACCACACACCCGAGGGCACAGCCTGAGGATTTTGGGCCTTGGGAGAGCAGAACCCGGGCACCAGAGATCACAAAATCAGTGACAGGCACGAAAAAGGCCCAGGAGCTGCAGCTCTGCACCCTGACTGCTGAACACTGGGCCGAAAATGCGCCACGCTGAGGGAATTTCTTCCAAAATTCTAGATGAGAAAAAAAGGTCTGACACTGAGAAACAAACATCTGAAACGTGACTTTGGATTTCCAGAAGCCCAATTTGCCAGTGACAGCGAATGTTTTCAGTTCTGGTGAAAGGCAGGGCACGTTCTCCCTGCTGAAGCAGAGGGACAGGTCCAGTTTCCAGAACTCCTGCTGACTCCTGCATGACAACAGACCATTCATTCCCCTCAAATCACTCAGCTGTAAAATGGTTTCAAATGCTCCCCTGCCTCTTGGAGAAGTGAGATTTAATCAGACCCTGCAATGAAAGACACCACAGAGGTGTTGAGTGCCTCTGCTGAAGTGGTGCCAGCTGCTGGATCCAGCATTCCTGCTACCTGCTCCTGTCCCAGTCCTCCAGCTCCCACCACGAGCCCTTTCCTAAATACTTTATCCCCAAATAACACATCAAGAACCAATGAGGAGATCAAGGGAATAGTTGCTAAAACAAAAGGTGCCTCATTCATCCTGCCCAAAGGCCTGGTGAAAATTCCACAGCTCCTGGTGGGAGTTGCACTCACACCATTAGTGCTGAGTGTGTCTTTAATTACAGAATCATGGAATGGGTTGGGTTGGAGGGGACCTTAAACCCATCCAGTGCCACCCCCTGCCTTGGGCAGGGACACCTTCCACTAGCCCAGGCTGCTCCAAGCCCCATCCAACCTGGCCTTGGACACTTCCAGGGATCCAGGGGCAGCCACAGCTTCTCTGGGCAACCTGGGCCAGGGCCTCCCCACCCTCACAGCCAACAATTCCTTCCCAATATCCCATCTATCCCTGCCCTCTGGCAGTGGGAAGCCATTCCCCCTTGTCCTGTCCCTCCATCCCTTGTCCCCACTTCCTCTCCAGCTCTCCTGGAGCCCTTTTGGGCACTGGAAGGGGCTCTCAGGTCTCTCTGGAGCCTTCCCTTCTCCAGGTTGAATGCCTGATGATGCCAAGAAAACAGTAACTCAGAGCAACTTCACTGTGTGTCCAAAACTTGGGGAAGGTTCAGGACAGACGGGTATTAGCCCAGATTCTGTGACACCAAGGGAGGGAATGCTCAGGGTGGCCTGAAGAGCCTGTTCCATGTGGCCACACAGAGCCCAACTTGATCTTTCTCCTCTCACCATGACATATCCCACCACCACACATGGATAGCTATCACTTAAGGAAGGAGATCCAGGCAATCAACTAAGGAATCACTGCATAGTTCAGATACTTCAGCTCTGAGTGTTGCCATCTCCACACGGAAAATCAGACGGACAAAAACACCGGGGAGAGGAACACCACTGGACACCAAGGGAAGAAACAGGATTCCCTTCTCTAATTCCCTTTTTCCCCCGAGCTATACGGCCCTGGGAGGCAAAGCAACGCTTACCTTGGACTCCTTGTGGGTGGACATCCTGAGGAAGGTGAGGAAGACGCTGCGATGGAGGGATTTCTGCACATCCTCCACCTCTGGATGGCAATCCCACATCCCATCGAACCTGCGGGGGGCACGGCACAGGTAGGAGTCCAAACACTTCTGGAGGGTCTCATCAAATATCACCTGGCCCATGGAAAGACAAGGAAATGGGAAGGAGGGAATCTCACACATTCATAGGTTGAGCTCATGAGCAGCTCAGTTAAGTTTAAAAATGATCCAAAAAACGCTTAAAAGTGCTAAAAGGATTCCCATATCCATCAAATACAAGCAAACTCTTAAAATCCACAATGGAAAATCCATAGGGAAATACTTTCTTTGCACTCTAAGGTGCAGTAATTGAAATTAAAACGTTTCCCTCAAGTGACACAACGAGCGCAAACAAATCTTTATGGAAATGATTTCAAGCTCACGGCTTTTACAAGCACCCACAAGTTCCTGCTTCGTCCTCGGTGTCCACAGAACAACGATTACCTGGCACCAGAATTTGTCATGAGGCAGAGCCAGGAGCCAGTTCAGGTCATCTGCAATGAACTTGGCTCGCTCCAGGAACTCCTCCAGCAGAGCAGGGTCCCTGACAGCAGGAGGGGGTTTGTAGAGCACGAACGACCGATCAGCTTTGATGTCTGGGTGCTGCAGGAAGCAGAGACAGGGAGCTAAATCCCCACACCAAGTCATGGGAGTGCCCAGTTACCACCTGCACTGCCCGGGGAATTCCAGGAAACACAAAGTTACATTGTAATACAGTTTGACATTCATGGAATCATGGAATAGTGTGGCTGGGAAGGGACCTTAAAACCCATCCAGTTCCACCTCCCACTAGCCCAGGTTTCTCTAAGCCTCATCCAACCTGGCCTTGGACACTTGCAGGGATCCAGGGGCAGCCACAGCTTCTCTGGGCAACCTGGGCCAGGGCCTCCCCACCCTCACAGGGAAGGATTCCTTCCCAATATCTAACCTAAGTTTCCCCCCTTTCACTTTGAGCCCATTACTCCTTGTCCCAGCCCTACAATTCCTGATGAGAGGAACATTCAGTTCCCTGGTAACTTCCCATTTTTTAACCCTTCAAGGCAGTGGGTTTGTATCTTGATTTACCAGCAATATTTCCAGACCTTGATAATTTGGTAATGTTGCTGCTCCCTGCTTTCTATTAACCAAAGCCTTGCAAAGCAATCCTCCCACACCTTCAGAACAAACAGCAGGAGCTTCATGTCAAGCCTTTGAACTCTCTCTTTTTCCTCTGAACTGGTTCTTGCACAATATTCCATGAACTCAAACTGACACAACCATCAAACACAGAAACACTTCACTTCCCAGGGTTACTGACCAGGCTCTGCCCAAATCCTCCCACCTGAGAAGGAGAATTACAATGAGCAGCAGCTCCAAGCTCTGCCTCATCCCACAAGTGTGCTCAGGGTGGTGATGGTCCCACTCCTGCAACATGCCCAGAAGGTTCTCTCCAGGCCTTATTTCTGGGAGAAAAGGATTACTGTGGGTTTAATGTTTTGATTTCATCCAACTGAAGGCACAGGGTGGGAGATCACGAGTGGACTGATCCCAGAGCTGCAGCTCAGAGCTAAAATTGAGGCAGGGCTTGCAAAACCTCCCCGAGCAGCTCTACTGCAGCAGAGGTCACATCACTAATCAACTAATAATTTTGTTCCTTAAAGGAGAGGATCTGGGAAAACACAGTTTATCACAGATGTTGAACAGAGTAAGTTTGGTTGTTGCATTTTGGGGCTTTTTGTTATGGTGGGTAAATGAAATTTCAGTTATCTGAATGCATTAAAAAAAGATTTATTTAACAGGCAAGCTGAACAAATTTCATCCTATCCCAGACCAAGGGGTGGTTTTGGCCAAGTCTCAATATAAGGTAATTATTTATTAAAGTTCTTGTTTGGCTTTCAGGAAAACCAGAGCTCACCAGTGCTGGCAAAGTTCTCAGCTTCCCTGTCTTGGGATCCCTTTGTGTCAGCTGGAGCTCATCCAGAGGCAGTGCTGGCATCCTGATGGCTTGTTCCTGTCCCCAGCAAACAAAAGCAGCACAGAAGGCATTTTACAAGGTCAGTCAGGCAAAAGCACAACAAAAGAAGCTGCAGCCTGGCTCTAACACACACACACAGTGGCTGGAAATACAGTTCTGCAAAGCAATTTATACCCAGCAATTGATACCCCACCAAAAGGCCAAATCCTGAGGGAACACCCAGGATTCCTGAGGGATTCTCCGAGGAGAAACCTGTAATGTGGTGCTGTACTTTCATCCCTGTTCCTTACTGGGAGGACACAGATATCTCCCAGGACAACAAAGAGCATTTGGGGACACTGCTCAGTATGGAAATTGGAGATTTAAATGTGGGTGCTGGATGAACTCTCTGCCTTTGCAGCTTCTTTTAACACTTGCAGTCCATCTCCTGACAGCACAGCCTGCAGAGGGAATCCAAACACAGCCTGCATGGGCTGTTAAAAGAGTATTTTTGGTGTTTCTGAGGCAGAATCACTCAGCACTCACCCAGACAAGGCACCCAGGCTGAGCCCACACACAGCATTCCCTGCCCCTGCCGATTCCCACGTGCTCCCTAACCCGTGGCTTCATCTCCCACAGCCTCTGGGGGCTCAGAAACGTTTCAATTGACTTTCAGAAATTAGCTGGAAGTCAAACATCGGAGTAACTCAAGAGAAAGTATGTTATGGGCGTTGTTAAAAAAGTTCAGACATAACCTGCAACTTTCATATTTTGTGTTTAATTTCTTTAGGGGGGCTTTAGTATTGAGTTCTGCAAAATGATTCTAAAAAGTTCTGTTCTTGTTGAGGTCTAAAGTTACACATCTCCTGATATGTACAATTAATGCAGTCACACTGATTGGGCAGAATATCAATTAGAACAAGAGAAGGGTCTCTACAGCTGAACAACTGATTCAGGAGCCTGGTCACAGTTTAGACACCAAGTGAGAGAGGGACATTTTTCATTCCAGAGGATTTGTCACCTATGGATTTAGGCAAAAAATTGTGTCATCTCACATTTTAGAGCTCAATTAAAAAAAAAATACAGTAGAGCAACACCAACACGCACAGCTTAGAAAACTCAAAATAATCGTGTCTTTCCAGGGAAGTTTAAAAATTAAAATGTTGACAAAGTAACAATTTTTTAAGATACAAAATTTCTTTTGGGAAAAACAGAAACAACACCAAAAGTTTTCAGCAGAATAAGCCAAGCTGGTTTTCAGTTCTGGTCATATATTTAATTTGCCACTTAACATTTCTAGAGTCATTCTGAGAACTGCACATAGAAGGGTGTGTTTGCAATGAGGCAAAACATGCCAAGTGTCTCATTTCCAGCCTGCCAG
The DNA here is from genome assembly GCF_003984885.1 of Neopelma chrysocephalum. Taxonomy (NCBI): domain Eukaryota; kingdom Metazoa; phylum Chordata; class Aves; order Passeriformes; family Pipridae; genus Neopelma; species Neopelma chrysocephalum. The sequence continues at coordinate 189,610 of NW_020898040.1, forward strand.
GCATCCAAATGTCCAGTCCAAGTCAAAAACATCTTGGAAAAGACAGACCCCTGGCCAAAAGCTTATTCAGCTGGAGAATAGAAGAAACCTGAGTATGGAATATCATACCATTCCTGATCACCCTTATAAGCTTTTCCCCACTCCAGAAGTTTGGTCTGAACTACCAGCCCGTGATTATTCTGTTGTGCCCTGTGATTTCAGGCACAGTGAAAAAGCCAAACAGCCCTGACAAAGAACACAGTGAACCCAACTTTTGCCAGGGAAACTGATGTTCCCAGTGCCAGAGGTGTTCCCTGTCCTGCACTTCCCACGAGATGCACAGACATGGGGACATTCAGGGTGAGGTGACACCGCTGGGGCTGCGGGACCCACTGTGGCACAGCTGGCAGAGGGCAGTGCTGGGGCTTGTCACGGATTCATGGAATGGTTTGGGTGTGAAGGGGCCTTAAAGCCCATCTTGTTTCACCCCCTGCCTGGGGTGAAACAGCCCAGGTTCCACTAGCCCAGGTTGCTCCGGCCTTGCCTTGGACACTTCCAGGGATCCAGGGGCAGCCACAGCTTCTCTGCCCAACCTGTGCCAGGGCCTCCCCACCCTCACAGGGAAGGATTCCTTTCCAGTATCCCATCTATCCCTGCCCTCTGGCAGTGGGAAGCCATTCCCTGTGTCCTGTCCCTCCATGCCTTGTCCCCAGTCCCTCTCCAGCTCTCCTGGAGCCCCTTTAGGCCCTGGAAGGGGCTCTCAGGTTTCTCTGGATCCTCTTCCCCAGGGGAATCCTCCCAGCTCTCCCATGGCCCAGACACTCCCCAGCACCGCCAGTTCACCCCGGCCCTGCCGCCACCGCCGCCCCGGGACATGTCCCTCTGTCCCGGTCCCTGTCGCACCGGGCCCTGCCCAGACACTGCCACCAACTCCCGTTACCCGCCACAGCCGCCCGAGCCCCGGCACCGGCACACGGGGTGTCCCAGCCCCGGCACACGGGTCCCGCGGTGTCCTAATCCCTATCCTAGTCCCAGTACCAGCACACGGACCCCGCGGTGTCCCTGTCCCTGTCCCAGCCTCAGTACCGACACACAGGTCCCGCGGTGTCCCTGTCCCTATCCCTGTTCCTGTCCCAGCCCCTGTCCCTGCACACGGGTCCCGGGGTGTTCCTGTCCCGGTACCGGCACACTCCGTTCCCGTGGTGTCCCTGTCCCGGTACCGGCACGCTCCGTTCCCGTGGCGCTTCCGCGGCCGAGCGGCTCTTCCGGCACCGGGCGGAACTACCGGGGCTGGGCGGGCACAGGAGCGGCTCCGCCCCGGCGGAGGGACCGGCCCGGGAGCGGGTCTGGATCGAGGAGCGGGAGCCGGGATAGGGGCCGGTGTGGATCCGGGGACAGGAGCTGGGATCGGGCCCGGTGTGGATCCCAAGGGACAGGAGCTGGGATCGGGCCCGGTGTGGATCCCAAGGGACGGGAGCCGGGATCGGGCCCGGTGTGGATCCCAGGGGACAGGAGCCGGAATCGGAGCCGATGTGGATCCCAAGGGACGGGAGCCGGGATCGGAGCCGGTGTGGATCCCAAGGGACGGGAACCGAGATCGGACCCGATGTGGATCCCAAGGAACAGGAGCCGGGATCGGGCCCGATGTGGATCCCAGGGGACAGGAGCCGGGATCGGAGCCTGTGTGGATCCGGGAGTCAGGAACCGGAATCGGGCCCGATGTGGATCCCAAGGGACAGGAGCCGGGATCGGAGCCGGTGTGGATCCGGGAGTCAGGAGCCGGGATCGGGCCCGATGTGGATCCCAAGGGACAGGAGCGGGGATCGGAGCCTGTGTGGATCCCAAGGGACGGGAGCCGGGATCATGCTGCCGTGACCAAGCGGGCGGGTTCAGCCCCAGAGCGGGCCGGCTGCCCCCGCGGGGCTGGGACAGTGACACCCCGTGACTTGTGTTGGGATGGGAAGGAGCCTCCAGCTGTTCTCCCTTTGAAGGCAAACCAGCTGGTCCAATAAATCACCTTTGTAAAGAAGGAAACCCCGATATCTCAGTTGCGCTGCCCCATCCGGGCTCACGGGCAGGGGAAGGGGTTCTGCGGGGACAGGGACCCGTCCGAGCCGGGGACCCCGCAGCCCCTCGGCGGTTCCCTCGGCGGTGACTGCCCGGTGCTCCTCGGGGCGGTGTCTGTGCCGTACAGCCGGACACTGCGGGACAAGGGCAATTCCTGTCAGTTCATGCGGGCACAGGTTACATCAGTCACGCTTACACGGCACTGAAACTCCAGGAATAGGGCGCTTCCCAGCCTGCAGGGTGACACGGGCACATCCAGCCGTCACTAAACTGTGCTCCGAAGGGTCCTGGCTCTCCCCCGTGACCACAGGGAACTCCTCCTAAACTTAGAGTCCAGCTTTAGATGGCAAAGTGGCCTAAAATAGAAACCACTCCATGCCCTGTGTCATGTGGCTGATCAGGGACGGGCTGGAAGGAGGTCCCGGCTCCCAATCTCCCGATCCGCGCGGAGTCCGGACAGCCGGGGTTGTGCCTCCCCGCTGCCCCGCTGTGTGTGCTGGCACCGGGGTGCCCGTGACCCCACGGGGGGAGCGGGGAGGGGGCTGCACATTCCGAGGGGTCCCCCAGCCCTGCCCCGGCCCCGTGTGCCCGTCCCACGGACAGGGCTCTGTTCCCTCACACCCGGCCGGGTGTTACCGATTCGCACTGTAAATGTCACGACGGGCTGTCTGGAACTTGCCATCTCTCCTGTTCTGTTGAATTAGTAATTTTTATATGAAATATTCATTATTTCTCGAACATCACTGCACCACTCAGGCCTCGGGAATGGAGCCCCGGCTGTGCGGAACAACCTGCCAGGACCAGACCCCCCAGCGATGGTGTCGATCCAAGCTTCGCTCCGACTGCTTTGGGGAGGATAACGCTTGGCAACTGAAACACGATTCCCTTGCAGAGGCATCTGTTTATCTCCCCTCCTGTGCCAGCCCTCCTCAGAGCAGTCCTGGCACGATGCCAAGTGACTCAGTGGGCTTCGAATGTGTCATCGAGCTGTTTTGAGTCACTATTCCTCTTTTTATGTGTTTTTTGTTACCTTACCAACTGCGTATTCCCTATTTGATTTCCTGAAGCACCGTGAACTACTGGGGCCTCTGCCTAAAATATTGGGGATATTAATTCCTCATGTATAACCAAGTTAGATAATTACATGTAGGCACGTTATTCGTACAAATTTATCTGGCAAACAAAAAGTGCATCTGCTCAACGTGTCAGAGACCTTTAACACTTCATGACAGCAAAAGTTAAATCTGAAATCTTAACAAAATCACGACTTTCTGATCCCAGTGTGCAGGGAAACTGCCAGCCTGTCTGCCTAGATAAGGCAAAGCACTAAAATCAGCACGATGGCTGCTGGCTCTGCTGAAAATCCCTCTTTCAAGGTTTGATCCAGAGCCATCTGAAGTTACAGAGCAAGCAGGCTTCGGATCAGATGTGAAGGGGAGATCTTCTCCAGAAAAAAAAAAGCTTTTGGAAAGGAGCTTTTACTGAAAGGATCCTTCTCCGGTGTGATTCATGGACAGGAGGAAGCTGCTCAGCACTGGATGTAACGGTGGGGGAGATCAGATGTCACCAGCCGAGGCCTGGGACGAGTGCCCTGGTTCTGTGGCAGCTACACAGGGATCACCTCCCGACTCCGGCTGTGCAGGAAGGCTGCTCCCCCCCGCAGAGTGATAGGGTACAAAAGCAGCTTTTCCGTTTCAAGCAGCACAAAAAGCACCAAGAAGAGGAGTGAAACACTGGAGTGACCCCAGGAATGTGCTGCTGGAGGTCACACTGATGTGTTTTCCTTGCCAGGCTGCCCCGAGCGCTGCAGTCCAGCATCCCACATCCTGAACAGCACCGAGGCTTCCACAGCTCCTGCCTTTGCTCAAATTCCAATCCAAAGTCCCAAATGAGAGCGTGGGGTTGGAAGGAGTCTCTGCTTTGCTTCTGTGCAGTCACAAAGAGCTGTTTTCTTACTCACGCAGGAGCCTTGGTGGTTTCCAGGCTGAGTGACCTTCCTTGCCACACACAGACCAGGGGAGGCTCAGCTGCTGTCCCCTCTGCTGCTCCAAAGGACATCACAGAGGGTTTAGCTCTCCTCACACACTGGTCTGAGGGTGCAGGGAACCCTGAAGGACCATCACTTCAGGATGAAATGAATAGAATAGAGTAAAATAGAATAAAATGAAAGAGTTATGAAATGGCCCGAGGAAAATATCAGTGTAATCTAAAAAAAAAAAAAAAAAGAACCATAGCAGTAAATTGCAAAGTTGTAGAAATTGGCTATTAAGTGTTCAAAGCAGCTGAAATGCAATTACAGTAATAGCAATGAATCAGGAGAGCCCTGGGCTTTGCAATATTTCAACCCAACTCTACTTTTTCCTTTTTTCCATTTTATCTTAATGATATACATTAGCTTATCAAGGACTAATGGAAGCTACAAACCTTGGAATCATAGAATGACAGAATCATTTAGGTTGGAAAAGACCTCCAAGTTTGACTGATCACCACCTTGTCAACTAGACCATGGCACTAAGTGCACATCCTGTTGCTTCTTGGACACCTCCAGGGATGGGGACTCCACCCCTGTCCCTGGCAGCTGTGCCAGGGCTGAACAACCCTTTCAGTGAAGAAATGTTCCTTTATATCCAACCTGACCCTCCCCTGGTACAGCTTGATGCCATTTTCTCTCTTCCTGTCCCTTGGGAGCAGAGCCCGACCCCCCCCCGGCTCCCCCCTCCTGTCAGGGGGTTGCAGAGCCAGAAGGTCCCCCCTGAGCCTCCTTTGCTCCAGGCTGAGCCCCCCCAGCTCCCTCAGCTGCTCCTGCTGCTCCAGCCCCTTCCCAGCTCCGTTCCCTTCCCTGCACACGCTCCAGCCCCTCAGTGTCTCTTGTCTGAGGGGCCCAGAACTGGACACAGCACTGGAGGTGCCCCAGCAGTGCCAGCACAGGGTAACAATTGCACCTTCCACAACGTGTTCTTGACAGCCATAAAGACAGAGGTGTCAGCGTTAAACTATTGACCTGATGGATCCTACAATAATTCATTAACTATTCTTTTCATTTCCCATCGTTCTCCAATTAAACCCTTCTAAGTCTATTTTCATCATGAAGTCTCATCGTAGAATATTTCTTATTTTGGTCACTAATGAAAGCCAGAGATGACCCAAGGTACTCCTTGGTTGGCTCCCTGTGTGGCACTGGGGCTGTGCAGGGGCAGGAACACCCGTTCCCCTGTGCCAGGAGACTGCAGGTGCCGCATCCGCCTGGGCAGTGGAACCCAGGAGTTGCTCAACTGTGGAGAGTTTAATGATGCAAGTTCCCGTGGGTGGGAACTCCAAGCACAGCCCTGGGCCAGCTACCAGCCTGTGTCTACAGGAAGGAATTAGCACTGAAAGATATTCAGTTAAAATAATATCATCTTCTAACGACACTTGAGCAGATCCTCCAATCCGACAGCTGTCTGGCCCCTCTCTGCCTGCTGTTTCTCTAATTATTCAACCTCAGGAGGAAGGTTCTTAAGTGCTTATTAAGAAAAACAGATATGCTTTATTATGAAAAGCATTTTTTTCAGGCAGCTTTGTTGCAGCAGCACAGCACATGATACAGGTTAAAGTTGTGTCAGTTGGCTTTTCCAAAGAAAAGGCAGGTTCAGCACAAAATGCTTTCAACCCTTTATGTATTTTTAGCTCACAGGATAAAAAATATCATGGGATGGTTTGAGTGGGAAGGGACCTTAAAGCTCATCCAGTGCCACCTCCTGCCATGGGCAGGGACACCTTCCACTAGCCCAGGTTGCTCCAAGCCCCATCCAACCTGGCCTTGGACACTTCCAGGGATCCAGGGGCAGCCACAGCTTCTCTGGGCAACCTGTGCCAGGGCCTCCCCACCCTCACAGCCAACAATTCCTTCCCAATATCCCATCTATCCCTGCCCTCTGGCAGTGGGAAGCCATTCCTCCTGTCCTGTCCCTCCATCCCTTGTCCCCAGTCCCTCTCCAGCTCTCCTGGAGCCCCTTTAGGCCCTGCAAGGGGCTCTCAGGTCTCTCTGGAGCCTTCCCTTCTCCAGGTGAACCCCCCCAGCTCTCCCAGCCTGGCTCCAGAGGAGGAAATTATGAGTCTAACATGAATCCATATTCATCTAATAATTATCTCCTATGGGTTATTAACTTTTTAAATAAAATATTATAACCATCCACAAACCAAGACTTCCAGGCATCCTCCCCACACTGAACTGAATACTGAGGGCTTCAGCTTTTACTTCCAGGTGTAGAAATTCCTTGCACAAACAAGGTGTCATCCATCACCCACAGAGCAATGAACACGAGCAGCACTGGTATGTCCAATCCAAATTCAAGAATGCAGAGCTCTCCTGCCTTTCACAGCTGGACATAGTCTGGCTTTGGCTGATCCAGACAGAGCTGGGCTGACACATCCTTGCAGAGCCAGGCTCAGCCATCTGTGCTCCTACCTGCAAACACTGTCCCCAAAGCCATTTTCATATTTGCTCAAAAGTGTGGTCGCTGTTCCACTGAACTTGAAGTTCTGAGTCCCCCAAATCTTCGTGTTTGGGTAGTCCTGTGATAATCGTCTTGATGTGCAGCCAAGGCGGATTCACTGCTGCTTCCCCTCAGCGCAGCGTCACTAATAACACGTCTTGTTTTAAAATGGGGTTATTACCAGACAAAAAAATCCTAAATTGAGACTGTTGCAAAATGTTCCGACCAAAATGATATGTATGTAATAAAAATCTTGTTATTTTCAAATTATTCATCTACTTTGCAAGGGAATGAGTCAGAGCATCTGTTTTGGGGCCCCATCGGGAGGACTGGCAGTGGGTGGCTCTCACCTGCCACATTTGAATCAGGGGTGTTCTGACCCCCATGTCACCTCCTCCCAGTCGGATGGAATGAGCAATGAAATAGCAGCTTGTTTGATGGGAGCAGGAGGGATGGAAGCACCTACAAGACAAGGAATACCACGTCAATACAGTGACCAGGGATGGGGATGAACATTCTGCTCAGGCACTCATTAAAAAACCAGGAGAGTAAAATGAGTAAAACATCTAAGTAGGATAAAAGATGAGAAAACAAAATAGGAGAGAAGGGATGAAGGGAGCTGCTTTTGGGTAGCAAACTGGCCAAAGGAAGCAGTTTGGAGTCCTGAGAAAGCAAACTACCCCGTGTTCCATGATCTGACTGTTCTTACTGGATCAGGACTTGGTGTGCTGATTGTTTGTTTTAAGGCATATCTGAGCTTGCCATCAGTTTTTCATCATAACAGACACAGCCTGCAAAGGCTGGGGTGGGTGTTGGGGCCAGTGAAGTGTATAAAGATCACTGGATGGGAACATGGGCAGGGGAGGACCCAGCACACCTTTGGCTTTGCTGTTTCTTGCTGTCCCAGGTGTGGGACACTCCAGGACTGCAGCTCATGTACGGGATGGGCACCAGAGCCGGGCTCTGGGAAGGTGATCCCAGGGACTGGGGTGGGATGAGCCAGAACAGGATGCCCTCTACAACCACGTGCAGACTTTGAATGTGTCCTTACTGAACTCAAGGGACATTTGGGTTGCAACTGCAGCCCAAGGAACGTCTTTCCACACCAGGTACCCCTTTTCTTTCCACAAGGAGCCAACTAGTGACTCAGTGGCTGTGCCTCAAAGAGTAAGAGAGGTTTGGGAAGGACTTGTTGGGCCTTTAGGGTCAGTTCTCAGCTGTTGGTGGCAACTGCATGAGGGTACAGCAGTTCTGAGAAGGATAACCCAGAGCCTCAGGACTTGAGCTGCTGGAAGCTCCGGTGTTCTCATGTTTCAGTCCAGACTTTTCATGGCCATCGGATACTTGTTTTCTCGTGTATGAACACCCCTGCTCTTAAGGGAGATGTGTTTACTCTCGTGTTTACTCCCTGAAGTTTCGTGGAGAACACCCGTTTCCCTTCTCAGCATTCAGGTTTTCTGGCTAAACAAATTATTTCAAGATCCTTATATGGGGAAAAAAAATCAGGATTACCCTGTAATTACTTTTCGGTCACATTTTGTCTCCCTCAATAAAAAGTGACCAGAGCTGCATGCATAATTCCAGAGAAGGTTGCAGCAGAGCTTCCTATAATGGCATTAACATTTCCCCTTGTCCTGGAAATATCTCAGTTGATCCATGCTTTTTGTCAGATCTGCTTCATACTGGGAGTTCACAGTCATCTGGAGATCAACAAATATACCCAGATTTTTCTCTTCTTCTGTCATTTCCAACTGATGAGCTCCCAGCTTGCGGCAGAGATTCTTGTTAGCAATTCCCAAGGGCATGACCTTGTACTTTCCACTATTAAATTTCATCCCAAATCCAGTGTGCCAGCTCTCTGTGTTATCCAACTCTTCCAGCAATACAGCTATTCCTGCTGCTCGGCTGGTGCCTCCCAGCTTTGTGCCATCAGCAAATGCCATCAGCTCACTCCTACCTTTTGTTCCAAGGCCTGTCTGAAAAATATTGTGCAAGATCAAGAGCACATACAGACCTGCCTTGCTGGGCCAGGCTGTGATCACTGGGATCCAGTGCTCCGGAGGCTGGGCAGGGAGAACAAGGGAACCCAGACACTTTCTGCTCACTCTTCCCTTTGTGCTCCCTGTGGATCCACAACTGTTGGATATTTGAGGTGCCTTCCCTACCTTTTCCATCTAGCTACATTTTATGGACCTGCTTTCCATTAATTTATTGAATAAAATAATAAATCTATAATATATCTGTTGTCTAAAAAACAATTATCAAAGGTATAATCTTAGTTAAATGCAATCAATCTTTAGTAAAGCTATGTCACATTTTTACTTTACATTTTTACGTTTATTTGTCTGGCCCCAACTGCTTTTTTCTTTATATTTTATTTTTTAAGCTTTTAATGTTCTTGAGGTCACATTAACGTGGGTCTAAATGACTGGATTGCTTTACTTCCTCCTGCTTAAAACCAGCCAGTGCTTCAGGAGTTCCTCTGTAATTCATTACCACCCTCCAGCTGACAAATTAAAAACTGTACTGGATGAGTGAGGATACATTCCAGGTCCGTCAGGACTGTGGGTTTGGGAACACCTCATTCCCTGAGCTGTCAGGTTCTTACAGGCCTTGCTCTCCCTTTGGGTCCGGTAATTCCCATTTCCATAAAATAATCCTCATTAGCTATCATCCTTTGTCCTGATCATCATGGGAAATATGGGCAAAAGTCATTTAACATGGGGCCATTTATCAAAAAATACACTGGAACAGAAGTAATGGAGAGGTTCAGGACACAGGACATGGAATGTCTCCATGCAATGTGTGTGATCATATTGGTAAAGATGGAATATATAAATAAGCAGCTGGAAGTGCCCAGCTTTTCCTGTCACAGGGATGGCACTGCAGGAGTTCTCCCTCCTTGAAAACCAGCAGGAGCACCCAGCAGGTTCTGCTGTGCAGCAGCCTTGGGTCTCCAGGATCCAGCTCCCTGAAGTAGGTCACATTTGATCTCCCTCCAGACACAGTCAGAAAGGCAACATTTAACAGGGACTTCTCAAAATTCATATTTTGCTTGCTAATGCTGTCAACACACATCCTTTCCAGATTCACCTATACTGGCTCAACATATTTTCGTTGCTTTTGGGTGTAAACAGGCCAGGAATCCTGTTTTTCCCTTCAGTTACCTGTATTTCTTCCAAAGTTCCGCTGAAGGTACATATTGACATTCAGATCACATTTGCATTCAGATGATGGCTTGTTGTTGGAAAAAAAAATCTCTTCAGAGGGTCTGATTAACTTCCTTTCAAATGTTGGCTGTCCCTGACCAAGGGAGCAGAACTAGAACACAACTCACTGCGTGGCTCATATCTGAGTGTGAAGACACGGGATCCTGTATTTTGCATTGTTCTCTCTGAACATTAATGCTCCTTCCAGCTTAGACACGACCTAATGACAGACTGAAGTCCATCTGTTACAATGACTAGCCTTGGACTCAGAGGGAGAGCCCTGTGGATAATTTAGGAGTGCATTTTATAGCTGCTTGCAAGCATTTCATTTCAGATCAAGGCGAACATGAGGAGCAGGTGGAAATCTCTCGCAGAAGTACAACCTGACCTACATACGGTATTGTAAATTAAAGATATGTATAAAAATAAAACATTAATGATCCATCACAGTTGCAACAAAACCCAGATATAAATCTTGCTGCTGGAAAGGAGCTTCATTGCATAAGGCTTAGTAAAGGCTTCATTTTGGAAATGGTGACTCTCTTACCGCCTCCGACAGTGGTGCCTCTCTCCTCTCCAGCTTTCTTGTGTTTTCTGGAGCTTAATGCTCACAGACCTTTGGCTTTATCACTTGTGTCTCAGTTTCCATGTGCTTTTTGGCAGTCCTGCCTTGTGTTGGCTCCCTGTTCCCCATTACCTCATGCTTTAGGAGCTGTGGGCTGTGTGGGGTGGCTCGGACAGCGCATGCCCTGGTGGTGTGGAGCCACACATGTCCTACAGCTGAGCCGGGTGGCACCAAAGCAACGCAGGAAAACGTCAGCCTGAAGACCTTGTGCACCAAACTGGCTTTTATGGTTGGATAGGGTGTTTCTCCAGGGGTTTTAGAGGGTGCTAGAGAGGAGGGATGGCAGTGGATACTGCAGGGTGTGGGTACACCTTGGATCTCAGAGCTCCTCAGCCCCCCTCAGCACCCACCTACACTATTACCTGTCTCACAGGTTGGGTGCTAAACCTTCTTCTGAGACACCTCCTGCCCCATGGCCTCACACCTCCTGCCTCAGAGGGGCTCTGGGACGCTCAGTCAGTGCTGATGTTTACAGACTTCCGCAGGGGGATAACGAGTAAGGGGTGAGTCAACTTCACAGATTCACAGAATCACAGAATCACACAATCACAGAACTGTTAGCGTTGGAAAGGACTTCCAGATACCACCCAGTCCAGCCCCCTGCCGAGGCATGGTGACCTGGAGCAGGTGACACAGGAACGTGTCTGGGTGGGTTTGGAATGTCTGCAGAGAAGGAGAATCCACTACCTCCCTGGGCAGCTCTGCCACCCTCCACAGAAAGAAGGTCTTCCCATGTTGAGGTGGAACTTCTTGTGTTTTAATTTATGGCCATTGCTCCTCATCTCATCACTCGGCTCCACGGAAAAGAGTCTGGCACCATCCTCTGGACACCCCTTGGAGATATTTATATGCGTTGATAAGATCCCCTCTCAGTCTTCTCCGGACCAACCAGGCCCAGCTCCCGCAGTCTCTCTTCATAAGGGAGATGCTCCAGTCCCTCAGTCATCTCTGCGGCCCCTTCTGGGGGCACGGGGAGCGCTCGGCCGAGAGGGGCTGTGACATTACATATCAGAAAAGTGTTTTCACCATTCGGGTGGTCAGACATTGGAATGGGCTCCCGGGAGGTGGTGGAGTCAGCACCCGTGGAATTGTTTGAGGGGTGTTTGGATCTGGCGCTGGGTGATCTGGTTTAGGGGTTACGCTGGTGGTGCTGAGG